>NW_015505573.1:582482-602356 GCF_001515645.1 Sinocyclocheilus grahami
AAATAAGTTAATTGTTGGTATGTTAAGATGGATAGAAAGTTCATTTTTCAAAATGTAGCATACCCTAAAGTATAGAGTTAGTCTATTGCTTTAAAGGGGTCCTATTATGCTTTTTCACTTTTTCAACTTCAGTTAGACTGTAATGTTGCTGTTTGAGTGCAAAAAAAGATCTGCAAAGTTACGAAGCTCAAAGTCCAATTCAAAAGGAGATATTTTATTTAACAGAAATCACTTTTCAAAAACTTCAACGAACGACTCGTTTGGACTACAACACATATTTTCTGGGATTTGTGATATCACAAATATCGACGAATGGGACAAGACCTGGTTGAGCTGCACTAGAGAAGGCAACGAGTGTTATCACTATGTCGGAGACACGCTAGCTTTCCCAAGGCAGATGAACTTAGAGTGGTTACAATCATCTGGGTTTAAATCGCAACATTTATTTTGATGCAATATTTACACCGAAGCTCGCAGGGTGCTATGGTAAGGGGCATGACATTTCCCGACCAGGAGCCGATTGGGTGTTACCATGGCAATGTGTCAAACTTTACTATTCTTTTCAGGTGTTTTTGAGGCACTTGGCACTCATCATTAATGATAGTTAGACACCGGAAAAGCTCAGAAATGGGTGTGGGGGAGGTACTACAGCACCACATTTTGACAAAAGTGTGAGGGGGGGTATATATATATTGTATTCGTCAAGTCGGACAACTTTCTAATTTACAGTCATATAACCAACAGGAAGTCTATTTTGGTTTGAATGTGGATTTTTTCCTTCTAGGACAATCATAGAATTTACATCAAACTTTGTCAACATGATGCCAAAACATTGAGGAACCTAATTTGCGAACAGATTTTGGATATCTTGAACGGTGTTGTCATGGTGATTTATAAAAGTTACAGTAAAAAAGGAAACAGTAATTCCACTTCTAGGGAACTCGCGCTACCTCCTCTAGCAGGACATTTTGGGGACTGTCGCCAGCATGACCGGTGTCTGAAGCGTGTGTGAAACAACTCCAATCCCATTGGCCTACATAGCCCGTGACGTCACAGGCGGGGACCCAGAAGTATAAGACAGCACCTGCCGAACACGTCACCAACTTTTGCTGTCTTCAGGAGCCGTCTGATTGACTGTGCGTGTGAATTGTGTGGTGGATCCTTGCCCACAATGGCTGATTTTTTTGCAGGAAGGAGCACAATTGAGCAGACACAACTTTTTCTAAAATTTTAGATATAAAAGGAAGATTTGAGATGGGTCTGTAATTTGCCAGTTCACTAGGATCTAGTTGTGGTTTCTTAATAAGAGGCTTAGGATCACCTCTCCTCTCATCAGGTGAAGAGAGCTGGACTAATGTTGTTCTTATGTATTTTGCTTGTTGCCGAACCATTGACTGAAGGTCTGGTCTCTGCATTGTGCTGCCCCCCTTATCAGGGTTTTTCCAAGTAGGCAGCCCCTGAGCCTCTTCTAGATGTCTCTCCTAGTGGTTTTTAATAGATGGTCTACTTCCTTTATCCCTTAAGCTTAGTCAGGTAGTAACTGACTAAGTTACTAGTCACCCCCCCCCCCCCCCCCTCCCTTCTACAGGGTTTTTAAGTGGGTGGTCCCCCTGGGCCCTGCATGCTGCTTTGACTCATTGTAACATATCCTTCTGAGGATAGCAGTGTTCTTAGCTTGGTTAATGGGATGTCCCTCCATTTTTTCCCCATTAAGTTATATTAGTGACCAGAGGCGTCAGTGGCTTTCCCCTTTTCTGGGGGAAGGTTCGGTGCGTCTGTCACTTCCCTTGTTGCTCTTTTACCAGGTGAACAGGTATGCACCATGGCAGGGCTGAGAGGCATTCCACTCCCCAAAGTGTCCACTAGAGGACACCGCACGAGTTCCCTAAAAGGGAAATGTTTCAGTTTACGCATGTAACCATGGTTCCCTGAGAGGGAATGAGATGCACCTCACCATGCCTAGGTCTTTCACATCTCCTTCAGACAACCAAGTTGGTGATGTGTTTGGCAGGTGCCCTCTTATACTTCCAGGAGCCCACGGGCTATGTGGGCCAATAAGATTGGAGTTGTTTCACACATCCTTCAGATAACAGTCCTGCTGGCGGCAGACGTCTGCTAGGACGCAGCGTCTCGTTCCCTCTCAGGGAACCATGGTTACATGCATGACCCAAGACGTTTTCTTATTTCTTTAAAGTGCATTATACAAACACTTCAAAACTTTTTACATATGGAGAACAAGTCATTCTGAGGAAACGTGCTTAGTTTTATAAGTTTATAATCTTCTAAAGGCTAACAGAAAATTAAAACCTATTAGACATTTCAGTTGACAGATGAAGGCTGTAATCCTAAGGTTGTCCACTAGAGGATAGTCATAGGATAATAAATCTTTTAAGCCTAATCCTTTTTTTAATCTGTTTGCATTAAGTAGATTGACAAACAAATACATAGAATCAGTTAATATGTACTGTACTGGTAATAAAGTTTTATGTAATTATTTCACAAATGCTTATAGATAATTAAAATCATTTTAAAAACTGCTTATAAATCATTAAACGTTTTGGTAACACTTTACAATAAGGTCTCATTTGTTAACATTAGTTAATGCATCATGAACTAACAATGAACAATATATTTTTTACAGTATTTATTATTATTTCTTAAAGTTAGTTAATAAAAATGTTCATGTTCATGTTAATTCACAGTACATTAACTAATTTTAACAGATACAGCTTTACATTTTAATAGTGTATTAGTAAGTTTTGAACTTAATATTAAATAACATTAATAAATTCTGTATAATTTTTGTTCATATTAACTAATATAGTTAATGTTAACAAATGAAACAGTGTAAAGTGTTACCAAAGTTTTATATATTGTTCTCTCTCTCTCTGTCTCTCTCTCTCTCGCTCTCTGTGTGTGTGTGTGTGTGTGTGTGTATGTGTGTTTCACACTCTTGATGTTTTATTTGAGCACTTTCATTCTCTCTCTCGCTCTCTGTGTGTGTGTGTGTGTGTGTGTGTGTGTATGTGTGTTTCACACTCTTGATGTTTTATTTTAGCACTTTCATTGCTGTAACTCTTAAAACCAGACTGTCAGAGGGTTACTGTAAATGCATGTGCCCGCTGGGCACTATTTTTCTGGATGCCACCGGGGTGGCGGTTACTCTGGTGGCTTGGGCCCATCATCGCAGCTTGCAGCTATATTTTATAATATGTTTTTGTGCATTTGCAGTGTGAAAGTCGGTCTTCTAATAGTATTAGCAGTCTGTCTATAGAAAGAAAAACAGAAAAAGACAGATAGATTGTAAACAGAGTGATCTGATTGTCTTCTGCTGATCTTTCATTCCTCAGCTCTCAAATAACCGAAGCAGAAAACATTTCAGTTTGTGGAAGACTCCTGGGTGGGTGTATAAATAATAGTGACTGGTAGTAAACATAGGTTTTCAGTGTTAATCGCATATCAATTCTGTAGTGTAAGAGAATGGTACTATGCACAAGGCACTAAAAGTTATCATGTTTGTATCTTGTTTTACTTGAAGCAAAAATTAGATTGACTGCTCAGTCTCGTCTGGAGGTCCCTGCTGATTCATCTGACTCATCTGATCTGAAATTTTTCATTTTTCGTATGAAATATCCCTTAAACACTTCTGAAACTCACCGAAAGTGACTGTTGCTGAACTTAATTTGGCAATTTTTTGCAATGTTATGCAAACAAACTGGCAATCCATATAAAAATCCAGTCCAGATTTCAGTAATTACAAACACTTTTCCTTACACACAGTGATATAAACTAAACAAAGGCAGCTGTTCAGCTACAGGTATCCTATGAGGCTTTGCTACGGTCTCATTTCTGTTGAAAATGAGTTGCATAAGGAATTAAAAACGGAGGTTAATTAAGAGAAACCTTCTAATCATAATCACTAATCTGAGTGACTTGAATGTACCTGTCACGAATTCGGTTCATGGACTTCCGTTTATTCACCACCAGATGTCACACTTTCCATTACATTGACTCTCGCACTACACAAACTGTTGCATAGCACCCCGGACTACATTTCCCATCATTCTTTGCACAATTTGCACACTGCCCTGATTGCACTCATTGCACACAGCTGTTTCTAATGACCTCATTCACTATATAACACCCACTCTAACCACCTTTCTCGGTTGAGTATAGTTTAGCCTGTACCCCTTTCAGAGTCTCCGTGTTTTCCTTGTTTTGCTTTGCCTTGCCTGTTTTCTTGGCTTTCTCCCTCTCGTCTCGCCCCTGTGATTCTGTCTGCTGATCGGTGACCTACGCTAGCCCTGGGCCTATTCTTGTGTTTTGGCCGCCATATACCTGTTTGCCATTGTTTTGACCCTGCCTGTTTACCACGTCTCTTGAATAAAGCCTGCAGATGGATCCACATGTCTCACGTCTCGTCAGCCCCGTTACAGTACCACTGTCTTGAGAGCGAAAGAGGATGTGGAAGGGGTGTACAGCTTGATAGGGATGCAACTAAAGTTTGTAAGGCTTATCAAATCACTGACAGCACTTTAATTCATTCAGTACAGCCTAAATGACAAAATGAAAGTCACAGGAACAATACTATTTGAAAGTGACTTTATTAGTGCAAACTCAAGCTGAACAGTCATTGTGTGATAAAGTCTAAATTAAATATCTCCTTAATGAAGACATTACTATGCTGACCCTCAGTGTCTAAAGTCTGAGGGTAATTTTATTAAATGATCAAATTAACGTATTGCATGACCAGTTAGATAGAGTCCCATCTTAATTGCGGTGTTGTATAATCACTTTAAATGATCTATTAAACTGGTACATGTTTGATTATTAATGCATGTAGATTCTCCATTATCTGATTTATTTTATTTTTTTAGTTGTTTTGCACAAGGCACCGGTGTTCACATGTATTTGTAAACAGCTTTGACTGTTATAACTACTTGTGAGGGCCAAATGTTTGAACATTTTGAACACTGACTTGTAAGAAGATTTGAAGTGCAAAATGTTGCCAAATAATGGTTTACTTTTAAAATTGTTGGGTTTGTGTGAGGATTAGTTTTAGAGGTTGGAGTTGAGCAAATATAGGCTTGTTTCACAGACAGGGCTTAGACTAAGCCAGTATTAGGCCAATAGTTCAATTAGGACATTTAAGTCATTTTTATGAACGTACTTAGAAAGAAACATTACTGGTGTGCATCTTGAGATAAAACAAAGGCGCTGATATATTTTAAGATCCGTCAGTGCAAGTTTCTTTCAGTTGAAACAGCTCAGACTTACATTTTAGTCTAGGATTAGGCTTAAGCCTTGTCTGTGAAACCGGGGGATAGTAACCTGTATAAATCCATTGCATCCATGAGATGTCATCTCTAATATAGTAAAATCAGGATGTGTTTGTACATACTTTAATATTTTGAGGTAGTACCATGCATTACGAGCTGGAGGGTGCAAACCAGGGGTGCCCAATCCTGTTCCTGGAGAGCTCTACCTACACGCAGAGTTCAGTTCCAACCCTGATCAAACACACCTGTCTGTAAGTGCTCCTGAAGATCTTAGTTGGTTCAGTTGTGTTCGATCAGAGTTAAAGCTGAACTTTGCAGGAAGGCTGGGGCCTGTACCATGAAGCCGGATTAGCTGGCTAGCCAAGTAAGTTTCAGTTTAGTTTGCACCAATCCTGGGTTTTAGGTACCATGAAAGTGGCTTGGCTTTTAGCTGCGTTCATTGCCATAGTAACTTACACTCCACGGCTAACCTGCTCTGGGGCAGGTTATGTTCTGAGTTAGAGATCTCAAATTGAAATTGGACCAATCAGATGTGAGCAAAGTGACACATGTCTGACACAAAAAAGTCACTCCCCCAGTTTATCTTACTCCAAATTAAAGGTCACTTGTACCAAAAAAATGTCTGGCTTTAATGATAATGACTAAGTTTAAGTTATTTTATATGATTTATGTAATTATATGATTTATATTATTATTAATCCATTACACACAAGCAATTTTAGTTTAACCGTTATTTTAACCTCCTGAGACCCTGTGATCTCATATGAGGACATTATATTTTGGTGTATTTCTCTGAGACTATACATGCCACAGTTTTAAGTCTGGATGTCCTGAACAGAGCACATTCAGGGCTTTTTAGAGATACTAAATGTTTGGATGTTTCACCATGAGCACTCCCTCTCCTTGGTCTTCAAATATGTCTGATATTAATTTAGTGAGACTCTTATGGAAATATGATAATATTTTGTAATTATCATTTAAATCTGTCTAATTTGTAAACTGTGTCATAAAACAACATCTCAGGAAAATGTTAAGGGGTTTCAAATCAAAATATGACTTTCTGTTACGAAACAGGATGTTGATTTCATACATGTCCTCATATGAGGACACTGGGACTAAAAGCATGTTTATTAGCATTTTGGGAGACATGAATAGGGAAAGAAATTATGTTTCAATATTCTATGAAACATTATATATTATTATGAAAATCTTGTCAAATATTACTCCCATTATTACATTATTATTTTTTCATTACATGTTGCCCCAAAAACACATTAATATGCAAATTAGATTTAGTTTATAGATTATATTTGTATATTTGTTTATAGATATTGTATATAATGAGAAAACTCGTTTATGGCCATTTTACACACATTCTGCAGAAAGAAAAATGGTATATCAAATCATTCAGTTATAACATAGTTGAGAATCATTTTTATACAAAGTTTGGTAAGAAAAAACCCCCTGAAAACTAAAAATGTATTGGGGATTTAAAAAAATCTATTGTTTTTGCCTATGTACACTCTTAAAAATAAAGGTGCTTCAAAAGGTTCTTCAAGCGATGCCATAGAAGAACCATTTTTGGTTCCACAAAGAACCATTCAGTCAAAGGTTCTTTAAAGAACCATCTCTTTCTTACCTTTTTATAATCTGAAGAACCTTCTTTCACCACAAAGAACCTTTTGTGAAACAGAAAGGTTCTTCAGATGTTAAAGGTTCTTTATGGAACCATTTAGACAAAAAGGCTCTTCTATAGCATCGTGAAGCACCTTTATTTTTAAGAGTGTATGTTCATTCATGTCTTTTTATTTTTATTTTTAAATTGAGTCCCGATGTCCTCTACCGATGACATAGCATAACTTATGAATGAAATACATATTTTTTTTTATAATTTTTACATTTTTTTTATGCTCTAACAATGTAAAGACATGAAAAAAAACAAAAAATAGTTTCTCGGGTCTTAAGAGGATTAAATCATTTATTTTAAATGAATGTTAATATATACAGATTGTATGTAATATATGTATGTATGTAATATAAATAAGCTGTAGAATCAATAGATAACGCTTTAAAAATTACTACATGACCTTACTTGTTCATGTCTCTATCGCTGTATATAACAAGTTTCACTTGTGACTGTACTGATAAAGCAAGATCATTTATTTTATTTGTCCTCTTTCATGAACAAGTACTTTTTTCATTGTAAATGATTTTAAATTCATCATATTCTTCAATCTCTTCACCTTTAGCAAAACCTTTAACCTTTAACCAAGGCGCGTGATTGGCTGTTCGCCAGTGATGTCACACATTCATGAGCAAGCGCTCCACAAACTCAGGATCAAAGCCTGAGTTGACAAAGAAAGTTGATGAACAGCATCATGGTATAACAAAGTCAGATTGAAGTGGTTTGGTTTTTTCAACTCGACCGTTTTAGGTAGGCGTGGTTGACTCTTAACTTTTATAAAGAATATCTCTTTTGGATTTGAGACTTTAGTCTTTGCAACTTTACAGATCTTCTTTATGCACCAAGAGCTTGTAACACTCCAAAGAGAAAGGAAAACTTGAAATCGCATCATATGACCCCTTTAATGTTTTCTAACTAGCTTTTGATTAGTGGGTATAATTATTAGTATTACATGGTGCTAAATCAGCTTAACCTCCTGAGACCCTGCATCCTCATATGAGGACATTATATTTTAGTGAATTTCTCTGACTATACATGCCACAGTTTTAAGTCTGGATGTCCTGTACAGAGCACATTCCGGGCTTTTCAGAGATACCAAATGTTTGGATGTTTCACCATGAGCACTCCCTCTCCTTGGTCTTCAAATATGTCTGATATTAATTTAGTGAGACTCTTATGGAAATATGATAATATTTTGTAATTATCATTTAAATCTGTCTAATTTGTAAACTGTGTCATAAAACAACATCTCAGGAAAATGTTAAGGGGTTTCAAATCAAAATATGACTTTCTGTTACGAAACAGGATGTTGATTTCATACATGTCCTCATATGAGGACACTGGGACTAAAAGCATGTTTATTAGCATTTTGGGAGACATGAATAGGGAAAGAAATTATGTTTCAATATTCTATGAAACATTATATATTATTATGAAAATCTTGTCAAATATTACTCCCATTATTACATTATTATTTTTTCATTACATGTTGCCCCAAAAACACATTAATATGCAAATTAGATTTAGTTTATAGATTATATTTGTATATTTGTTTATAGATATTGTATATAATGAGAAAACTCGTTTATGGCCATTTTACACACATTCTGCAGAAAGAAAAATGGTATATCAAATCATTCAGTTATAACATAGTTGAGAATCATTTTTATACAAAGTTTGGTAAGAAAAAACCCCCTGAAAACTAAAAATGTATTGGGGATTTAAAAAAATCTATTGTTTTTGCCTATGTACACTCTTAAAAATAAAGGTGCTTCAAAAGGTTCTTCAAGCGATGCCATAGAAGAACCATTTTTGGTTCCACAAAGAACCATTCAGTCAAAGGTTCTTTAAAGAACCATCTCTTTCTTACCTTTTTATAATCTGAAGAACCTTCTTTCACCACAAAGAACCTTTTGTGAAACAGAAAGGTTCTTCAGATGTTAAAGGTTCTTTATGGAACCATTTAGACAAAAAGGTTCTTCTATGGCATCGTGAAGCACCTTTATTTTTAAGAGTGTATGTTCATTCATGTCTTTTTATTTTTATTTTTAAATTGAGTCCCGATGTCCTCTACCGATGACATAGCATAACTTATGAATGAAATACATATTTTTTTTTATAATTTTTACATTTTTTTTATGCTCTAACAATGTAAAGACATGAAAAAAAACAAAAAATAGTTTCTCGGGTCTTAAGAGGATTAAATCATTTATTTTAAATGAATGTTAATATATACAGATTGTATGTAATATATGTATGTATGTAATATAAATAAGCTGTAGAATCAATAGATAACGCTTTAAAAATTACTACATGACCTTACTTGTTCATGTCTCTATCGCTGTATATAACAAGTTTCACTTGTGACTACTGATAAAGCAAGATCATTTATTTTATTTGTCCTCTTTCATGAACAAGTACTTTTTTCATTGTAAATGATTTTAAATTCATCATATTCTTCAATCTCTTCACCTTTAGCAAAACCTTTAACCTTTAACCAAGGCGCGTGATTGGCTGTTCGCCAGTGATGTCACACATTCATGAGCAAGCGCTCCACAAACTCAGGATCAAAGCCTGAGTTGACAAAGAAAGAGAGATACTAAATGTTTGGATGTTTCACCATGAGCACTCCCTCTCCTTGGTCTTCAAATATGTCTGATATTAATTTAGTGAGACTCTTATGGAAATATGATAATATTTTGTAATTATCATTTAAATCTGTCTAATTTGTAAACTGTGTCATAAAACAACATCTCAGGAAAATGTTAAGGGGTTTCAAATCAAAATATGACTTTCTGTTACGAAACAGGATGTTGATTTCATACATGTCCTCATATGAGGACACTGGGACTAAAAGCATGTTTATTAGCATTTTGGGAGACATGAATAGGGAAAGAAATTATGTTTCAATATTCTATGAAACATTATATATTATTATGAAAATCTTGTCAAATATTACTCCCATTATTACATTAAACAGCATCATGGTATAACAAAGTCAGATTGAAGTGGTTTGGTTTTTTCAACTCGAATCTAATCCCGTAACTCTGAATTTGTTCATCTATCATCATGGTACAGGCCCCAGATCTCTAGGAACAGGCATCACTGGTGTAAACGTTTTGGACTATGATTTTAAATTCATCATATTCTTCAATCTCTTCACCTTTAGCAAAACCTTTAACCTTTAACCAAGGCGCGTGATTGGCTGTTCGCCAGTGATGTCACACATTCATGAGCAAGCGCTCCACAAACTCAGGATCAAAGCCTGAGTTGACAAAGAAAGTTGATGAACAGCATCATGGTATAACAAAGTCAGATTGAAGTGGTTTGGTTTTTTCAACTCGAAACTAATCCCGTAACTCTGAATTTGTTCATCTATCATCATGGTACAGGCCCCAGATCTCTAGGAACAGGCACCACTGGTGTAAACGTTTTGGACTGGATGATCAGGGTAAATTGCACTTATTTTGTCTTCAGGAAAACATGCAAGTATTTTATGTAGCTTCTGAGGGGCAGTGCTAAATGAAAAATATGATATTTAAAAAAAAAAATGAAAAGAAGACAAATTTACCCCCCCCCCCCCCATCCTTTGTAATAGTTGTGTATCACAGGAATGAATGACAAAGATTGATCTCAAAATCATACAGTGCAGGACCTGGAGGATTTTTCTGAAGCGATAGTCAGGCAGTTGAACTGCTCAGGACAAACAAGGGACTCATGGACAACTTTCACAAAATGACAAGGTATTAAGATTCAAGGGTAAACTTTTGAACGGGATAATTTGTATAAATTCAATTATTATTCTGTCTTTTGGAGTACATGTAAACATCTGTTATGTGAAATGGTTTATTCAGGACAGTACTAAATAAAAAAATAACATGCTATTTTTATGATCCCTCATATTTTTTTGGAAAATTGTTAATATTTTGTATATACCAAGGCTGGATTTCTTCAATAAAAGTAACAGTAATATTGTGAAATATTATTATGATTTACAAATAATAATAACAAACTGTTAACTTAATACATTTTAAAATGTAATTTATTCCTGTGATGGCAAAGCTGCATTTTCAACAGTCATTACTCCAGTCTTCAGTGTTACAGGATCTTTCTGGCATACAATTCACACCAAGCCAGCACCGCTGGAATTAATTAATTTTTTTACATCCTTTTGTGTTATACCTTTAACAATCTTGCCCTCTTCGTTTAGGGGTCACACTTGGCTCCTTCGCAGTCAAACGTGAACGAAGCCTTGAAACTTTTTTTTTCCAGGAAAATCAATATAATACATTTTTGTTCAATAACATTTTTGATCGTTATTTAGAATTTTGAGGGGATTTTATGATAATATGCAATATTTATACAATTTTAATGAGCTATTTTTTCCATTCAAATTATGTTTTTATTTATTTATTATTTTTCAATAAATGCAATATTTCACATTAAAATAGAGTGAAGGCATTTAAAATCGACTTTTTTTTAAATGAGAATTGTGCCATCTGGTTGCATTAAAAAAATGAAAACTTGTGCAATGTCCTCTTGAGGCTTTTGGATTCCCGTTATTTTTTTAGACAAATTCTTAAATTTTATTAGGTTTTGCATTTAAATATATATTTAGACATTCTAAAAGATTTTTGTCAAGGTTTAGATATTTTTGGTTAGATAAATATCAGGTTTTGCATTATGATTACAATCAAACATTAAAATGTTTGAAAAGGAACACATGGGAAGCATTTTTGCAATTTTGTTTTTATCAGGAACACGTTCAAAAAATGTAGTTTATTAAAATCACTGGACTAAATAAAAAAATCAACAAGATTTATCCAAACACCTTCCTCAGTTGTAAAACAGGAAGTAACTTTCAACAAACCAGGTCACATGGTTACTAGTTTAACCGTGTAATATGTTTACCAAAGTAGTATTCTATTGTGAACATGCGTACTACAGTTAGCAGAAGCTAGAGATTACTGTTTATCAAATTTTAAATATGGATTTTTTTTCTGCATCGATTCGCTACAGCAGGCCATTATTCACCCCCCAGAGCCGTGTGGGACACTTTTTATGATGGAGGGATGCGCTTTATTGGACTTCTTTTGAACTATTGAAAAATAACACCCACTCATTGCCATTATAAAGCTTGAAAGAGCCAGGCCTTTTTAAATATAAAGAAGAAAGTCATATACACCTAGGATGGCTTGAGGGTGAGTAAATCATGGGGTAATTTTAATTTTTGGGTGAACTATCCCTTTAAAGTCTTTACTGCCAGCAAGAATGCATCAGTTTAAAGTCTATGATATGTCCCCTTTTAGATCGCTAAGTGAATGTGTGTGTGTGTGTGTGTCGTAGTGTGTTGTTGTTTATATTCAAGCACACATTTGGCCTCAGGATATGCTTCTCTCTGAGTGTCAATATTAATCTCTTTTAGATCAGGACTGAAATACACTGATATCAGTGGCTTCAGTGTATGTGTTTGGAAGGTGCAATGATTTTCATCAGTGTGCTAGCTTTGGCCCTCATATGCCGTAAAAACACTAAAAAACCTTCATCAGATCTCATTCATCCTCTGCAGTGATGCGTGAGAACACAACAGGAACATTGTCATTTAGGGGAAAAGATGATTCAAATGCTCAAATCAGTGATGTGAGGACTGTGTGAATATGTGTATTATGGTTTGCGTTTTGTGGGGAAGTTTTGTGCCAAGGCTGACTGCCTCACTCTTGCTTCAGTGGGTAATGTGCTTGAATTTACATTTTTCTTCTGATCTGCTTTCCCCGTTTTTCTCTCTGTGTTGCTTTCCCAGTGTCCTCAATTCGTTCTTTCTTCAGTGTGTTAACTGTAAAATATTGTTTTATCTTGTAGTATATCCGTTTCTTTTAGTCCCCTATTTGACCCATAATCCTGGATTAATTCAAATCTGAGATTATAGTGGCAGCCTCAGTGCACTTTTGTATCCAAACGCTTGGCTGATATGAATTCAGACTCTGGGGACAGTGCTGCTGTGAGAAGACCTCTTTACGTTGACTATAGAATAATGCAATTATTTGAGACAAAAATCTTAGATCACTGTTGCAATCCCACATGCAACTTCTGTGTTGTGTTCAAGGTGACTGTATGATTCCCGAATCACACTGATGAACAGGACATTTAAAAGGAATTTCATGGGGCAACAGAATGAAATCATAAATCTGGAGGCCTGTTTTGATCGACTCTGTTCTCCCAAAGCGCCACGTGCTCAGAATAGCTAATGTATGTTCTTCTGATGTTCGCCTGTAGGGGGTACTAGAGTGTTTTGTGAATGAGGCTGAGCCTGTTTGCTGTAGTTCAGTTGCTGAGCCAATTTATTAAAGACAAGGAGAGAGACAAAGAGAGAGAGAGAGAGAGAGAGAGAGAGAGAGAGTAAATAAATGGAACTGCCCTCGTTGCTCCAAGCCAAACATCAAAGTAATCAAGGAAAACAAGCAGTTTTTTTAATGGGATGGATCCAATTAGAATATTATTGCTCCATCGGATCTGTCCACGAGCAGAGCTGGTGCTCCTCACTGGCATCCTACATTAATGCTAATAACCTCTTGTTCATGTACACAGCATGCTGTACATGTGATGGGCAGAAGACTTCAATTTAAGCCAATTTGTTAAGTCAGACCCCACTTTTGCTGTGTACCTGCAGTGACCATGACATTCAGGCCGAAGATCTTTAAATTTTACAAATAGACCATTAGGGATGTGTGTTAGACATTAGTATATCGTTTATATTTGGTTTGTTTGTCATCACATCATACTTTTATATTTAATTTGGCATCAGGCTAAATTACATTCAATGCACGTTGGGTATAAATATGGTGAAATTAAACGCGTAGTAGAAGGAAATGATTCAACCTTTTTCAGGTGTGCTCCTTAAATTCCCTTTATGACTCGCTCACTCTTTCATTACTGCATTTCCTCTCGGTTACTCATTTATTTGTTCTTTCTCTTGTCGTGGTGTTATTATTTCTGCTTATTCTCGTTCTATTGCTCTCGTCCTCATAGGCATGTAGTGAATGTCACAGTATAACTCGAATGATCCCAGTGGGACTATACCGCTCTCTACAGTCTTTAGGAAGCCAAAGATGCTTGCTTTATTTCTAATTCACAGTTGTAGATTTTTATATTTTGCTTTTCTTCTTATGTCTTTGGTGGAAATTAAGTCTTACCTGAGAAATCCCTTTAAACCCATTTCTAAACTGAACTGTCAGACAGACAAATTGGTGATCTAGAGTATTTTAGGATCTCGGAGGAAGTTAATTTGACATGGAGATAAGTGAGTGATTCAGCTGATATAGTCTATAGTTCTTCAGCATGATGTGTGTACCAGCAGGGATCATTACTTATTTCGATGGTTACTGTTTTTGTACAACAAACACATACAGCATTTATACCTTCTTTAATCAGATATTTAATTACCTCTCAGAAGAGTTGCCACACACTCACAGTCATCAATCTGTCTTTTTTGTCTTCTGCCGTAGCACTTCATTATTCTTTTAATTAACTACTCACTAGATTAGCTGCATCATTTCAGCAACCAGCCTTTACATACTGTAAATCCAGTGCTCAGCAAGTCACGAACACATAATGTCATGTGGTGATTGTATGTTATTACCGCCTAGATTTTAACATCCACTGAAATACACAGGAACTAAGAAATAAAGTAATGTCAAAAAAGAAAGAAAGATATATTTTAGCCTGTTAAAACAAATAAATGTCTAATTCTGAATCTTTGATAAATTCACAACATGAGGTCTTTTCTGTGCAAAACTGGAAGGTTAAATTTCCAAATGGTGTAACCTGGCAACAGAGTGCTTCTACTGGACTGAATTATGGGCCATTTGATTGTGTCTCATCAGCACACTCCTTTCTGCCCTGTTTTAATTCAGCATCAGCCATTTTACTATAGTTTACTGAATCACCGCTATTGACCCATTTAGGGCCTGGATAGGCGACTAAAGGAGGATACTGCAAAAATATATGTTGTTAGTCACAGTTTGTGGACATCAGATTCTGCATAGGCTGTATGGCTGGGATAGAGTCCACAGATGTTTTTTTTTTAAATATAGTAACAATTTCAAAATAATGTTTGGTTTTGAGTGTAACTTTAAGTTGAGTAATGATGATGAAATGACATTATGATATATTACATAGGGATACACTGTACCATGTCAGTTATAAGGTTTGGTATTTTTGTTAATTAGTATCACTTGAAATTATAAATATATCTGTTGATATTGGATATTTAATTGTGCATGCATATATTTCCACTTTTTTATTTATATTATCATTATCATCCAAGTTAATATTCTGTACTTTAAAACACTGCACATTTTAATGATGCCTATATTCACTGAATTCAATAGATTTTAATTTTAGTATTTTATGTTTAGTTTTTAAATGTGGTATATATCAGTTATCAGCCATTATGTTAAAATTATTATCAGCTTATCAGTACTAGGTAGAATTTTGGTGCGGTCATACCATAAAATATAAATATTAGGCCACAAATACTATTTAAGTTAACATTTTTCAGCACAACAGGAGCAAATCAAAAATACAATTATTACAGCAGGAGATTCGGCATACATTTCAAACCAAACCAGCACACCCAACTTTTTTGATAATGAAAAATATTCACCTTCGTGTTATACCTTTAAATGTCTTGGCAGATGAACTGTGATGTTCTTTGAAAAGCTATTCACCATGAAACAGTTCCTCAGTCATAGTGATAACTACGTCTGCAAAACCTGCAACAGAGAAAATTTGTCATAACTACTGCTGAAGGTGATTCATATCACAGGGGTCTTTCAAACATTGTGTCTGACACTGGGGAAATTACACCTCTTTCATCATCACGTTTAGAACTCTTCACAGCTGAGAAGGTGCGCTGATGTGACTTAAAATAATTTGAATAATGCCATTCATAGAAATACTCAGATCGATGAATTATTAATGAGGTCTGGAACAACAGCATATCCAAACACTGTCTCTATTTTCTATCTTTTCTTTTCTCTCTCTCTCTTTTTGTCTTCTTTCTGTTTTTGTCTCTACTGGGAATGTTTTGTGATTCTCTGTAACAATGTCGCTGCTTTTATTCGTATGAATTGAAGGCCTTTGATACAGCAGAACTGTAAATAATCTGAAAATTTAGTCTCTTTCCTTTTCAGATGGAGTATTGAGATTAGTTGGTGTTCAGGAAAGTTTTAGATTGAAGTTTTTAAAATACTAAATCAATAATTTAACTGTGCAAAAGAGATTTGCTGGGTTGCATTTTTTGCATGTGATCTGTGTTGTTAATAGTTTATGCCATCATGAAGGGTACAATCTGTTAAAGTAAATACAAGATACGGCTCTACTAGTGTGATCAAAGAAGTCACATTTTGTTTGTAGGAACATCAGTGTATTTCTGGCTCGGTAGCAGCAGGGGTGAAACCATCACAGCTTTCACACTGATCCCAAAATCCGCACCAGTATGGAGGTTAAATATCCATATTAGAGGGGAAATGCAATCAAAATATTTGTCCCATTCTGTTACTCTGACCAGCCACATTTCATAAACACCATGAAATATCACTCTCGGCTGAACTCTAAAAAATTCCCAATGATGCACATTTCTCAATTTATGACAGTGTGTTTAGGCAGGAGAGGATTTAGTGATTTTGGGGCCCTAACCAAGGACAGGATTGGGGTCTTTCCTTCTCAAATCAATCTATACCTGAGGCTTCTCTCTTTATTGTACAGCTTGCACAGAACTGTTCTTGTTCTCTGTTGTTAATTTTGTTGGAGACAGTGAACAGTTCTATTATGGTGGTTGGTACAGGCTTGATTGTCTTCGGGGGTCCCTAGACAGCTGTCTATCTTTGTCTGCTGTTAAATCTGCCCTTGTGTTTAGGATCTTGAAGAAAAATCTGTTATATTGTAGAACTGTACTTGCCACGTAACTAAGCACACTTAGAAAAGCTCTGAATGCAAGTATTTGGGATGCATGATATATTGGTACCATATAGGTTATTGGCCATTAGATTTTCAAAACATTTAGTGGTATTGATTAATATTAAATTTTTATTTGTACATGCTCGTTGTTACATTTAAATTACCTTCCAACAACTCTCTTAAAGTTAATCTTAAGGGATAGTTCACCTAAAAAATGAAAATTATCATAATTTACTAATGTTATTTAAAACCTTTATGACTTTTTTATTCTTGTAACTTCATTGTAAAATTTGTACATACAATGGTACCTTTATCTGCTTGATTAATAGCATTCTTCAAAGTATCTTTTGTATTCCGCAGAAGAAAAAAAAAAGTCATACAGGTTTGGAACGAAATGAGGGTGAGTAAATAATGAAAGTATTTTTGGGTGAACTGTCCCATTAAATATAATTTTTAGTAAAACTCAAAATGAATATCCATTATTCTGAACATTTATAATATTGTGATGCTTTAATTCACTTGCAGTTCTTTTAGTTTTTAATGGTTCATTTTTGTTTGGATGAAATAGAATTTTAAAATCAGCCATTTATTGATTATTGATATTTGCCATGAAAGTAACTTAAGCTTATTGATATTGGCCAGGATTTTAATATCAGTAGATTCCTGTTTGTAACTGTGTGTTAAATACAAAAAGTTCATGAATATTACTACTATATTCAATCAACTTGGTACAACAATATAATGTAAGATATATAAACTTACACTATTATTCAGCACCAACCATTATTGACAAATTAAGTCAAATCTGCATATAACTGAACAGATTAATTCTGTATCTGTAATTACAAAGTTGATCCATAAGAAACACAAGAGATGGAAGTACAATCAGTGCTTTGCTCATGTTTGAGTCTGATGCACCTATAGGTAGTTTATGTGGGGTGTTTAGCCCTCCGCTCTCATATAATGGCAGGTAAGCAGTCTCTTCACTACCCCAGTATCCTCTGAGATAACACTACCAATTAGTCTGCAGTTTCCTGACATTCAGCCTTCAAAGCTGAGAGGCAGGAGCTTTTATTCCTAAACATCAAAGACTATTATTCTTTCTTTTCTCTCTTCAAATCAACATCTAGCCCCAGGATCTAGCACCATCCCCCTCTGCACCCCTCCCTTATGCTGTGAGCAGGGCTTTGACTTCGATCAGAACACAAGCGGCAATGGAAGCCTAAGAAAACAAGAGGAGCTGTTGCTCATACAGCAGAGGTGTCAAATTGTTTATTGTCTTTCCTTTAACTCTCCCTCCGTCTTCATTCTCACAGCCCTAGTCAATCTAAAAAAAAAAAGGGCTGCAGAAGTGTGCATATCTAAAAAAGCCCCACAGCTCTCTCTCACTTTCTGTCTGGGTGGAGGATACACAGCAGTATGGAAGCTGTGCGCTATGAGATTTAAAATGTATGATCTACGTGCACATTTGTGAAAAACATATTTAAAATATAAGAGCTTCTGTTCCCAATTGAGATGGAGAGCTGTGCCTACTGAATGAAAGAGAGATAAATGTGTAATAAAATGGGCAAGGAGAACTCTTTATTCGGAGCACAGAAAGCAATATTTCTTTCACATTATTGATTACATGCACACGACACATCATAAGAGCCTTTAAATTCCTTCCTCCTAAACGATCCTGCATTCTGTACTTATCACTTTCTTCTCCTTTTTGAATATTTCTGCTACATATTTCTGCTATATAGCACACATTTAGACGGCAAAACAACTTTGCATAAATATATTGGCCTAAATAATAATAATAATTATAATGATAACAATCATTTATTATGATGATTATTATTAAAACAATAATATAAGTATTATTCATATTATTAAAATAATTATTGATTGGCCCCTATTATGCCCCTTTTTACAAGATGTAATAAAAGGCTCAGTTGTACTTCCGGTGTGGGAATGCTGTGTGCGTCTGGCTGAAGCGCAGCGCTGGGTTGTTTGTTTGTTTGTTTTGTGATCGTCTGTGTTCTTTACTTTTTGTTCTTGGTGACTCGGGCAGTCTTTCCGTACTCTTATTACTCAATCTCAGCTCAGCTTTTGATACTGTCTGTCATAAGTCATTATTCATGTGCCTCTCAGAGATTGGCATCTCCGGAGCTGCATTATCCTGGTTTTCCTCCTATTTGACAGACAGACAATACTACATCACCATGTACAGGTGCATAAATTAGAATGTCATGGAAAAGTTCATTTATTCCAGTAATTCAACTCAAATTGTGAAACTCGTGTATTAAATAAATTCAGTGCACACAGACTGAAGTAGTTTAAGTCTTTGGTTCTTTTAATTGTGATGATTTTGGCTCACATTTAACAAAAACCCACCAATTCACCATCTCAACAAATTAGAATACTTCATAAGATCAAAAAAAAAAAAAAATTTAGTGAATTGTTGGCCTTCTGGAAAGTATGTTTATTTACTGTACATGTGACATGTGACATGTGGCCAAGTATGGTGACCCATACTTGGAATTAGTGCTCTGCATTTAACCCATCCAAAGTGCACACACACAGCAGTGAACACAAACACACACCGTGAACACACACCCGGAGCAGTGGGAAGCCATTTTTTTTGCTGCGGCGCCTGGAGAGCAGTTGGGGGTTCGGTGCCTTGCTCAAGGGCACCTCAGTCGTGGTATTGAAGGTGGGAGAGCACTGTACATTCACTCCTCCCACCTACAATCCCTGCCAGTACGAGACTCGAACCTGCAACCTTCCGACTCTCTAACCATTAGACCACGACTTCCCCACGTACATGTACTCAATACTTTCTTACTTTTTAAAGCAATACTTTTGCTTTAATTACTGCCTCAATTCGGCGTGGCATGGAGGTGATCAGTTTGTGGCACTGCTGAGGTGGTATGTAAGCCCAGGTTTCTTTGACAGTGGCCTTCAGCTCA
>NW_015505573.1:602403-610662 GCF_001515645.1 Sinocyclocheilus grahami
TATTCTAATTTGTTGAGATAGTGAATTGG
Source organism: Sinocyclocheilus grahami (assembly GCF_001515645.1). NCBI lineage: Eukaryota > Metazoa > Chordata > Actinopteri > Cypriniformes > Cyprinidae > Sinocyclocheilus > Sinocyclocheilus grahami. Next base: position 602,433 of record NW_015505573.1, read on the forward strand.
TGGGTTTTTGTTAAATGTGAGCCAAAATCATCACAATTAAAAGAACCAAAGACTTAAACTACTTCAGTCTGTGTGCACTGAATTTATTTAATACACAAGTTTCACAATTTGAGTTGAATTACTGAAATAAATGAACTTTTCCATGACATTCTAATTTATTGAGATGCACCTGTATAACTATAAATCTCCCACTGTCTTACTCAAACAGGGTGTTCCTCAGGGCTCAGTTCTCAGGCCATTATTATTTATTATTTACATTATGTCCCTCTGACAAATTATTTGCCACCATGGTTTTCAGTACCACTGCTATGCCGACGATATTCATACTGCTTGCCGATCTGACTCTATTCACTAGACTGCATCGCTATCTTCATGCATCAACGATTTAAAGACCTGGCTAAACTCCAATTTTCTCAATTTGAATTTGACTTAAACAGAAATCTTACTTGATGGTCCCCCAACTCTAACAAAAAATATAACTAATGCCCCCAGACTTGACCTTGAAGCTACATTAATCATTCCATCTGCCACCATCAAAAACTTAGGTATCATTCTTGACTCTTCATTAAATGTATATGCTTATATTAGTCAACTCTCTAAAGCTGCAATTTTTAAACTTTGCCATATTGCCAAACTCTGTCCCTTTGTCAGTCCAAAAGATGCTGAACCACTAGTATGCATTTATCACATCTCACCTCGATTACTCTATGCTCTTTTTTCAGCAGTACCAGTGCACTCTATTTCCCGTTTGCAATATGTTCAAAATTCTGCTGTGAGAATGTTAACTTACACTAAATGGTCTGCTCATATTACTCCTATTCTCTCCTATTCCTCCACTGGCTACCTGTGTCCTCTCATATTATTTACAAAACTCTTCTGCTTACGTTTAAGTCACTCTATGGTCTTGCTTCTGCTTATCTCTCTGCATAGGTGGAGCGTGTGTAAGGCTGGGGAAGGCTTACTTTCCCCTGGCAACGGGAACTTGGGGCAAAAATGGTACTAAATTGGACAAAAAGGCCCCTGCACAAATAAATTAAAAAGTTTACGTCTGTTGCTAACAAAGATAATATGAATAGACAGTGTCGATTGCGGCATTAAATTAAGATCTGCTCATGTTGCACCGTATTCCATTTTAGGCATTTTACAGTGTTGCTCATTTTAACCAATCACACACAATTCTGTTGAGCTTAGGAATGCAATGGCCAGTCAGAAGCGTTCAGATGAGTCATCGTTGAAACAGATCAGTTTGTTTTGTGCGCGCGTTCGCTGACTGAATTCCGGACTCTTGCGCATTCTCTCATCATAAACAACAAAGCGCAGATGTACGTACAATGAAAAGTAAGAGATACATTTCACAGTGTATACAGCTTCAGTGGTTATAACGATAGTTTAGTTTTTTTGAGAGTGCTTAAACTCGCGATAGATCAATGTTAATGATAATGTCACTTTCTGTATATAATTTATTCGCTGTTTGAATAACCGTGTAAAGGAGACGTTATATAATTATCAATTTCTAACATTTTTATTAAATTGTAATCACGTTTCAATCACGTTACAAATTCAGTCCTATTAAACTTTTTTTTATCCTACATGACACCCATGTCTAGTTCTTGCCTAAAAAGATGGGTTTATGATTTTTAATACATTTGGCTGCTTTTAGCCTTACCCTGGAGTTGGTTCACCCTCCGCCAAGTCGTCATTGATGATTCGATAGCTTCATTGAGGTAGATGAATGAACTGTTCAAGGCCTACCTGGAGTCCAACGCATAGACAGTGGATTTGCGGTCCAGCCAAGACAACACAAACTCACTCAAAGTTACAACGTTCCAATCCCGCGTAGTTCAAACACAGCTGATAAACGAATGGCGTAGCAAACCTCTGAACACTCGTCCACTGTGCAGCCAGCGAAACTCCTGTAACACGGTAATCTTCAGTCTTGTAGTTTTATTGTCGGCAGCTTTACTTCACAGCGCTTACTGTCTGATGATTCAGCTTTTGTACGGCCCAGACACCACGAGGACAGGAGCAGCTTGCAGGAATTATAGAATCCAGGCACTCCTCCGCAGCACAGCGAACGAAGCTTTCATAACACGGTCATCTCCAATCTTGCACATTTTAAACGTCTACAATCTCCAGGCAGTTCAAACTTCTTACTCTCGGCTCAGCAAACAAAAACTTGTACTCTCGGGTCAGCGGACACAACTCTCTCTCACGTGCACCCACACCTGTCTCTAAATGGATTTGATTTCTCCATTTCCTTCAGCCTACTGACTCCTCCCACTTGCTGCATTGCATTTTAGACTTTGTAGTTTGTTTACTACAAACACTCCCCCTCCATTGGACAAAGCATCTCATAGTTCCTTATGAGATGTTGAAACATTAAAATCCTAAGAACTCTTCATCATCTGATGATTCCTGGAAGAGGTCGATAAGCTTTTGACTGTCTTGTGCTTCTAGTTCAGAGGCAGTTGGAAAACAGGGCTTTAAATTGAAAACATTAACTACACGGACATCCTCACCTGTAGATTCCAGTGCTATTTGGCAATTCACTGGCCCCATTTGATGGATTACCCGGTAGGGTCCTTTCCATTTTGGTGCAAGTTTAGCAGTGAAATTGTCCTTTGCACTGGACTGTGGAAAGTGTCTCATCCATACTCTGTCTCTTTCTTTGAATAACATGTCCCGTCGATTCTTATTGTAATTTCGAAGCTGTCTTTGTGCTTTCTTACTGTTCTCCTTTGCTCTGGCTTGCAGTTGTTTTAAGTGATACACAGTGTCATAGTGGGGTGCATCGGGTGACAGCTCATGGCTTTGACCTTTCAGAAGCTTATCCATCGGCCCCTGTAGTTTCCTTCCTAAGTGGAGTTCTGCGGGAGACATTCCGGTGGTTTCTTGCACTGCGGAGTTAATGGCAAATCTGATTTCCGGTAGGTATTGGTACCATCGTTTATGATTGTCTTCTACAAATACTGCAATCATACTTTTAAGAGTTCGATTGACCCTTTTGGTCATGTTTGTCTGTGGGTGGTAGGCTGTAGTTAATTTTGGTGTTACATTCCAACTCTCACACACTTCTTTAAATATTGCAGACACAAACTGTGTACCTCTGTCAGATACGAGAAAGTCTGGAACTCCCCATCTGGTTAGTACCTCTTTTCTGAATACAGTTGCAACAGTTTTGGCTGTAGCAGTACGAATGGGAAACAGTTCTACCCAACGAGTGAAGTAATCAACAAATACTAAAAGGTATTCATTCTGGTTAGTGCTACGGGGCAATGGTCCCATGATGTCTACACCCATGATCTGATTTGGTCGTGTGCTGTTAATCTTCTGCATTTTCCCACCAGGTTTTCGTTGGTCAGTTTTTAGGGTTTGGCATTTTATGCATCTTTTTACAAACTGTTTTATATCGGACCACATCCCAGGCCAAAAAGCAACTTCCTGAATTCTCTTGTAGGTTTTAAAGATTCCTGCATGTCCACTCGTGAGGTCACAGTGATAGTGTTCCAGTATAGATGGCACAATATCTTTGGGGAGAAAGATACGGTAGTGTGAATGATTCTCGGACACTGTTTTTAGATATAGCTTATCTTCGATTACTTCATATTTTTTCGGCTGCCCTCGTCCTCAGCCAGAGTTTAAAATATCTGCACAATCTCTGGGTCACTGAGCTGATTCTCCCAAATTAGTTCATCTGTAATTGGAAGAGTATTCACATCCTTTTGTTTTGAATACAAATTACAGCTTGTATGGAGGGTGAGCTGCGAAAGTGCATCAGGAGCTGCATTCAGTTTCCCACTCGACAATGAAATCATACTTTTGCAATTGCAAAATAAATGATGTCTCTCTGACTTTCACCTTATATTCCTTCTCAACCACTTCGATCATCTAGAGGAGAACTTCTATGTGAACCAAGATTTCGCCTATCATCTATGGGAAACAGATCTTTTTCTCTTATTGGTTCTAAATTTTGGAACTCATTGCTCCTGTCTCTTAGGACAATAACTACACTTTTTAAGTTACCGGCCATTCATCAATTCTACTAGCCAAACCCCCTGAAATAAACCAGATTAACTACATCAGAGCTTCATATATAAATATATTTATTATAAAAACTGAATATCTGCAGGATGTTTTTTCAAATTTAAGACTTTTTAAGACAAATAAAATAAATATCATATATACAGTTCATTTACAGGTTTTCACTCAAGCAAAATGTTTTCAGCTCACATTTCAGCCTTTAAAAGTATTAAAAGAAGGCTATCAATTATTATATTAATTTAAACAATTATTCCCAATCAATTATTATTATATTAATTTAATAACATATAAATATATTATAATGTCTTAATTGTTTCAATTTTTTAAATACATTAGCATTAGCATTAGCATTCTTGTCGATCCACCGGTTCACATTTACAACTGAGTGTTTGCTGTCTAAAATTTGGGTCGATTTTCTAAATGGTCTGCACAAAAACAGCAGAACGGATGATTGAAAATGCAAATTCATCCTCTGCCATCAGGTGGTGCTTTTGGAGTGGCAGAATATAGCAGTTTCCATTGGAAACTTTCCCAGTAACGGCTGTACAGCGCAGCATCTGACTTTTAAACGTGCAGCACTCATATTTATTATTCAATGAAATCATAACCTTTTGAACTTTAATCGTCACATGAAGCTATATTGCAATTCTTGTCTTTCCATGCCCAAATTTAAGACCTCTTGAAATCATAAGACTTTGCTGTACCATTTAAGACTTGGTATGGCCTTAAATTTGATATAACTAAATTTAAGACGTTGGTGGGATCAAAGTGCATTAAATCAGGAGAGTTCAGCTAGACCGTAAGAAAATCACAGAGTGTCTAAGTTTTCAGTTTTTTTTTGAGTCTTCGCTATTGCTTCAAATAGCTGTGTCTCATTTCGAAGGTTGTGTCCTCTGGAGGTCGCATCCTCTGTAGGTCGCATCCTCTGAAGGATGCGTATCTGCTTCTTAAGTGGTGACATAAGAAGTGCTATTTCTGGGTCCAAGCCTCAAACGTGAAAGTGAAAAAGTGACGTGACATGTGGCCAAGTATGGTGACCCATACTCGGAATTAGTGCTCTGCATTTATCATTTATCCAAAGTGCACACACACAGCAGTGAACACACACACACACCGTGAACACACACCCGGAGCAGTGGGCAGCCATTTTTGCTGCGGCGCCCGGGGAGCAGTTGGGGGTTCGGTGCCTTGCTCAAGGGCACCTCAGTCGTGGTATTGAAGGTGGGAGAGAGCGCTGTACATTCACTCCCCCCACCTACAATCCCTGCCGGTACGAGACTAGAACCCGCAACCTTTGGGTCGATCCACCGGTTCACATTTTACAGCTGAGTGTTTGTTGCGTAAAATTTGGGTTGATTTTCGCAATGGTCTGCACAAAAACAGCAGAAGGGATGATTGAAAATACAAATTCATCCTCTGCCATTGGATGGTGCTTTTGGAGTGACAGAATATAGCAGTTTCCATTGGAAACTTTCCCCGTAACAGCTGTACAGCGCAGCATCTGACTTTGAAACGTGCAGCGATCATATTTATTATTCAATGAAATCATAGCCTTTTGAACTTTAATTGTCACATTAAGCTATATTGCAATTCTTGTCTTTCCGTCCCCAAATTTAAGACCTCTTAAAATCATACTTTGCTGTACCATTTAAGACTTTTTATGGCCTTTTACCTTTTTAACTCGCTTCACTTGAGAATACTACCTCAGCAGCCATATATGAGCACTGTTCATTCATATTAAACATTTAAGCTAAACGTTTTCGAACTTACGGTGTACACTACAGTCTCCATGCTCACAGCTTCCCAAACACAAATAATTTTTATATTTATATTTTCATTGTCTGGCTATCTAGGATTTCGTTATGGAATTAAAGGTTAGGAATATATTTTTTGGTAGTATTATATCACATTGTGAATGTATATTAGCACCTTTTGTTGTTTTCTCATGGTATCTGATAGAGCGTTTGGACGCGGAAGCGGTGACGCATGATGTCAGACTTAACAAGCGGATAGACCCTTTTAGTGCCAACATCACAATTAGGCTACGTCACAGCATTAGCTGGAGGCAAAACAAAGGGATAACTGGAGGCGGCCAATTCAAACCAGCACTGAGTCGGCTACATAAGGAGCTTAAAATGTCATCTTTGAGTGTCAGAATCGATGGAGTACAGGCTCCAATTTTACATTTTCTCGCATATCTCGAATAGTGGTTCAAGATGGCGCCGCAAATGGCAGCCAGGACACTGAGCTCCTGAATTCTTCTGATGTTTTTGTTTGTTTGAACTGTGTTTTGTCATTCTTCTTCTATAAGTTTTACCAGAGACGAACTCCTTAACATTAACCAACACATCCCAGACAATATCTTTCCAGTTTCTGATTATTCTGACATTTTGTTGGACATTCTAGTCGGAGGTACAGCTGTGTTGTTCAATCGCATGTACAGACGCAGAAGAGGGAAACGCGCCGGCGCCCTGGTGAAGCTCCGCGCGAGCAGCTTTCGGACTGCGCTCCCAAGCATTCATCTCGCGAATGTCTGTTTCCTTCCTAACAAAACAGACAAACTTCTTCTCCTCACCCGCACCAACAAGGACTTTTCAAACTCTGCTGCACTGTGCTTCACTGAAACCTGGCTGAGTGAAGCCGGACAACATGCTTCATCTGCCGGGCTACCAGCTGTTCAGAGTGGCTCGCATCGCAAAGTTAACGGGGAAAACCAGAGGTGGTGGATTGTGTTTCTACATCAACGAAAGTTGGTGTTCAGATGTAACAACGCTGAAAAGGTATGCTGTCCTAACTTAGAGGCACTCATTATAAACTGTAAACCTTTCTACTCGTCGCGGGAGTTTTCCTCTTTCATTCTCGTGAATGTGTATGTGCCTCCGGACGCGTGCATGAGCGCCGCGATGCAAAAGCTGGTCGAACAAATAACTGAAATGGAGCAAAGGTACCCAGACTCTATTTTAATCATTCTCTGAGATTTTAACAAATCAAATCTCTCCCGTGAACTGCCAAAATACAAGCAGCACATTACATGTCCCACCAGAGACACCAATATATTTATATCACTGTTACACAGCAATAAAGGATGCATATCACTCTGTCCCACAAGCAGCTTTGGGGCTCTCTGATCACTGTTTGGTTAATCTTATACCGACCTACAGGCAAAAACTGAAATCAGCTAAACCTGTTTTAAGGACTGTTAAAAGATGGACTGCAGAGCGTGATTTACAAGCCTGTTTTGACCTCACTGATTGGAGTGTTTTTGAAGCTGCAGCCACCGATCTGGACGAGCTCACAGAGACTGTAACTTAATTTATCAGTTTCTGTGAAGATATGTGCATTCCTACCAGGACATTCTTATCATTTAATAATGATAAACCGTGGTTTACTGGGAAACTCAAACAGCTTCGTCACGTCAAAGAGGATGCTTACAGAAGTGGGGATAAAATATTGTATAGATTTCTTGTATAGAACAGAAGAACAAAGGAGATCAGAGTGGCTAGTAAAAACTACTCTGAAAAGCTGAGAAAAGAGCTTTCAGCAAACAATCCAGCGTCAGTATGGACTGGTCTGAGGAACATCACCATGTACAAGACACCACCCCCACAGTCTGTGGAGAATCAACAACTGGCTGACGATCTGAATGTGTTTTAATGCAGATTTGAAAAGGATAGTCTACCACCCCCCATCTGCTCTGATCTGCACTTCACACATTCACCTGCCACCTCTGCAACCCCCCTCCCTCCCTCACCATTCAACTTGCGCTTAAAGGTCTGTGTAGAGGACGTGAACTGGGTCTTCAGGAAGCAGAAATCTAGAAAAGCTTCAGGCCCAGGCGGAGTTTCCCCTGCCTGGGTCTTCAGGAAGCAGAAATCTAGAAAAGCTTCAGGCCCAGACGGTGTTTCACCTGCCTGTTTAAAAGGCTGTGCTGACCAACTGGCCCCCATCTTCACACAGATCTTCAACAGATCATTGGAGCTGTGTGAAGTTCCCTCTGCTTCAAACGCTCCACTCTCTCTCTCCCGACAGAAAGGTGTTTTCGTGTTTTTTGTCTTGTGAGTCGCAGTGTTTTTGTATGTATTCGTCGCGTCTATTTGTTTCTAAGCACGCATATAGTCGTGAGTTTCTGCTCGATGTCGGCAGAACCACATTTTTAGAGTTAAACTCTGCGCACGCCGAAGAGCTGCAG
>NW_015505573.1:612155-626037 GCF_001515645.1 Sinocyclocheilus grahami
TCCCCTCTTTTGCCCCACGCACCTCTGAACTCTGACCCTCTGATGGACTCTCCCACTCCCAAATACACACACACGGTCACTTTAATCAGTCGAAATAAGCTCTTTTGCACCACAAATCATTGTTTTTTGCACTACAATCATTATATCTGCACTGTTTTACTTTTACTGGTTTGCACTCTATCTGCCATATGCCTTGTGCTTTATATATATATATATTTACATTTTACCTTATTTGTATATTTGTATAGTTGTTTTTTGTATTTTGTATTTAATCTGTACCTATCTGTATTTATGTTATCTGTATGCACCAAGGGTCTGAGAGTAATGCAATTTCAATTCTCTGTGTGTATGTGCTGTACATGTGGAAGAATTGACAATAAAGCAGACTTGACTTGAAAAAAAAAAAAAAAATCCTTCTGGTCTCCAAAAAGCCCAAAATTACTGGATTTAACGACTACAGACCTGTCGCTCTCATGTCTGTGGTCATGAAGTGATGGTTTCTGCCATGTGTTTTGAGTTTGAGCTCCGTCAAGTTAATTCTTTATCGTCTATTTTTTTATCTTAAAATCAATTTTATAAACCATCAATTCTGTAACGTGTGAATATATCCCCTATCGTATTCTACAACAAAAACAATCAGAGCGCCTTGTTATCACTAGTTCTATTTTGATTTCCCGAGTCCGCTATTAGCATATATTGGCCCAGGCATTTTTTGGTCCAGGCGGCACACCACCATTCATATATATATGATAGGCTTATACACTACCAGTCAAAAGTTTTTGAACAGTAAGATTTTTGATGCATTTTAAAGATCTCTGCTCACCAAGCCTGCATTTATTTGATCCAAAATACAGCAAAAGCAGTAATATTGTGAAATGTTTGTACTATTTATAATAACTGATTTCTATTTGAATGTTTTCAAATTTTAAAATGTAATTTATTCCTGTGATTTCAAAGTTGAATTTTTAGCATCATTACTCAAGTCACACGATCCTTCAGAAATAATAAAAATATTCAGATTTGCTGCAAAAAAAGAAAACATCTATTATTTTTATTATGTTGAAAACAGCTGAGTAGAATTTTTCAGATGATGAATAGAACAGCATTTATCTGAAATGGAAAACTTTTGTAACATTATGAATGTCTTTATCATCACTTTTGATCAATTTAAAGCATCCTTGCTAAATAAAAGTATTAATTTCTTCCCCCCCCAAAAAAATAATTCTACTGACTCCAAGCTTTTGCATTGTATAGTGTATAATGTTACAAAAGCTTTTTATTTCAGATAAATTCTGATCTTTTGATCTTTCTATTCTTCAAAGAATCCCGAAAAAAATGTACTCAACTGGTTTAAATTTTGATAAAAATAATAATAATAATAATAATAAATGTTTCTTGAACAACAAATCAGCATATTAAAATTATTTCTGACGGATCGTGTGACACTGAAGACTGGAGTAATGATGCTGAAAATTTTGCTTTGATCACAGAAATAAATGACATTTTAGTATATATTTAAATAGAAAGCTGACCTAATAAACTCTTTTGGAGTCAAGCAAAACGTCACCGGGCCCACTCATCGTTTTAATCATACGCTAGATTGAATTATATCGCATGGAATTGATCTTACTGATATAGATATCGTACCTCAAAGTAATGATGTTACTGACCATTTCCTTGTATCGTGCATGCTGCATATTACTGATATTAACTATATGGCTCTGCGTTATCATCCGGGCAGAACTATTGTTCCAGCCACCAAAGACAGATTCACAAATAATCTGCCTGATTTATCTCAACTGCTCTGTGTACCCATAAATACACATGAACTAGACGAAATGACTTGCAACATGGGCACTATCTTCTCTAATACATTAGAAGCTGTTGCCCCATCAAATTGAAAACGGTTAGATAAAATAGATAACATCAGAAATAAAAAAACAAATCTAGATTCTATAGCGTATAATACTTCAGCTTCATTCATCGCACCAAAAGATAAACTGCAGTGCTTCACAACTATAGGACAGGAAGAGCTAAATAAACTTATCACTGCATCTAAACCAACAACATGCCTGTTAGATCCTGTACCCACTAAATTACTGAAAGAGTTGTAACCTGTAGCAGAAGAACCGCTTCTCAATATTTACTTGTCGTTGTCTTTAGGTCACGTCCCAAAACCATTCAAGCTGGCGGTTATTAAGCCTCTTATTAAGAAACCACAACTAGATCCTAGTGAACTGGCAAATTACAGACCAATCTCAAATCTTCTTTTTATGTCAAAAATTTTAGAAAAAGTTGTGTCTGCTCAATTGTGCTCCTTCCTGCAAAAAAATTATCTCTATGAAGAATTTCAGTCAGGTTTCAGGCCCCACCATAGCACAGAAACTGCACTTGTTAAAATTACAAGTGACTTGCTTCTTGCGTCAGACAAAGGCTGCATTTCATTGCTAGTTTGACTTGATCTTAGTGCTGCGTTCGACACTATAGATCGTCTCGGTTACGTATGTAACCCTCGTTCCCTGAAGGAGGGAACGGAGATGTCATGTCGGAGGACCGACGGATTGGGCTCAATTGTGCTCCTTCCTGCAAAAAAATTATCTCTATGAAGAATTTCAGTCAGGTTTCAGGCCCCACCATAGCACAGAAACTGCACTTGTTAAAATTACAAGTGACTTGCTTCTTGCGTCAGACAAAGGCTGCATTTCATTGCTAGTTTGACTTGATCTTAGTGCTGCGTTCGACACTATAGATCGTCTCGGTTACGTATGTAACCCTCGTTCCCTGAAGGAGGGAACGGAGATGTCATGTCGGAGGACCGACGAATTGGGAACCTACCAAAAGGCCACAGCTACTGCCCCTTCCAGTGTCCTGTGGAAGCCACCTGCGCCCCTACTTTTTGGCGTAGGCCAGGGCCTGCACAAGAAGACCAGCTACTGCTACTATAGCACTACCCACTGAGTAAGACTAGATAACACTGGGGAAACGCACCCGTTCTACTTGTAACAGGGACGTTACGGAAGCTTGAACCTTCCCGAAGGAGGTTTCGGAGCAATACACATATGGACATCCCTTAGGTGCATATGGAAGAATGGAGGTGATTGAACCCTCTTGGAATGGCAGAAGTCTACCGGGGAAACACGGGCTCAAGGCTATACCGTGGACTTTACACATATGGGATCCACTTAGGTCTTTCATATGGAACCCAGCCTTCTACCGGTTCTCGAGGATTCAGCGAGTGTCACTGAAGTGATGGTGTCAACTACCTCTTGGGGTAGGCCACTCAGAACCTCCGCGTCCCGTCCAGGACCCGGACATGAAGTTTCAGAGGTCTGGACGCGGGTGCCAAAGGGTGCCCCGTCTCTGAGTCAGTAAGCCCTTCCTCAGAGGAATCGGCCAAGGAGGGGCTGTCGCGAGGAGCATTAGTTCCGGGAACCAGGTCCGGGAAGGCCAATCACCAGCAGGACCTGCTCCTCGTCCTCCCTGACCTTGCACAGCAACTGTGCCAGAAGGCTCACTTGTGGGAAATGCATACTTGCGAAGGCCAGCTGTGTGCCAGTGCATCCGTGCCGAGTGTTTTCTTGGTCAGGGCGAAGAACAACTGGCAGTGAGAGGTTTCTGGAGATACTTATACTCACGCTGTGATCAGCAGCAGCTGGATGCAATAATCGCATGCCAATGTGCATTGGCTCGTTTAGTTTACACTTGAAGTAGATTGGTCCCTCTAAGCGAGATCCCAATTCGTTGGTCCTCCGACGTGACGTCGAGAGTGACCGACTGAAAGGGAACATGACATACTCATAGATTGATTACAAAACTACACAGGTATTCAAGGAAAGGCTTTAAGATGGTTTAGATCCTACCTGTCCGATCGCTACCATTTTGTTCATTTAAATGGGGAGTCATCTCAATTATCACCAGTAAAATATGGAGTGCCACAAGGATCTGTCCTAGGTCCTCTGCTATTTTCAATATAGATGTTACCCCTTGGTAATATTATTAGAAAATACGGAAGTAGTTTCCACTGTTATGCTGATGATACTCAACTATATATTTCAACAAAACCAGATGAAACTTCTAAATTATCTAAGCTAACAGAGTGTGTTAAAAATGTAAAAGATTGGATGACCAATAATTTTCTCCTATTAAATTTGGATAAAACAGAGATATTACTTATTGGACCAAAAGACAGTACACAGAATATCTTGGATTACAATTGGCAACTAGATGGATGTACTGTTACTTCCTCTACAGTCAAAAAATCTGGGTGTTATATTAGATAGCAACTTGTCTTTTGAAAATCATATTTCCCATGTTACAAAAACAGCATTCTTCCATCTTAGAAACATTGCCAAGTTACGAAACATGTTACCTGTTTCTGATGCAGAAAAGCTAGTTCATGCATTCATGACCTCTAGACTGGACTATTGTAATGCTAGGTGGTTGTCCTGCATCTTCAGTAAACAAGCTACAGGTATTCCAAAATGCAGCGGCTAGAGTCCTTACCAGGTCAAGAAAATATGATCATATTACCCCAATTTTACAGTCTCTGCACTGGCTACCTGTTAAGTTCCGTATCAGTTACAAAATATTATTACTTGCCTATAAGGCCCTTAATGGGTTAGCTCCTGCGTACCTAACTAGTCTTCTACCACGCTACAATCCATCACGCTCTCTAAGGTCACAAAACTCTGGACTTTTGGTAGTACCTAGGATAGCAAATTCCACTAAAGGAGGTAGAGCTTTTTCGCATTTGGCTCCCAAACTCTGGAATAGCCTTCCTGATAACGTTCGGGGTTCAGACACACTCTCTGTTTAAATATAGATTAAAGACACATCTCTTTGGCCAACCATTCAAATAATGCATCTCATAATCTTGTACTGCAGTTATATCTGATCAAATGCACATTATTATTCTTTAGTTTGGGTTAAACAAATCAATTTTGCTTGGTTGGAACAGCAGCTACACTAATTATGTCTCTATTTGTTTCTCTGTTTCTGCCACGGATTGACATCCCGTGGTAACTAAGATTTACACAAGCTTCAGTCTGGATCCAGAACACCCGAGAAGAGATGATGCCAACCCCTCAGAGGACTTCAGATGATGCCAACCCTGAAACAACATACAGAACTACCACATTTTGCTATAAGTTTGATTGCATCATGTAATAGTTGCTGTTAATAGTGTTCATCGTCTGTTTGATTACATCTTTAATTTACTTTTCCATACATTTCTGCCATATGTACATTAACTGACATTAAATACACTGATAAGCTACCACTAAATATTGTAGAAACTTAATTTGCTGTAAAGTTGCTTTGCAATGATTTGTATCGTGAAAAGTGCTATACAAAGTCACTTGAGATACTGGTCCTGGCCTACCTGAAGGACATCACTGGACCCTTGCTGGATCCTCTTCAGTTTGCCTACAGAGCAAACAGGTCTGTGGATGATGTAGTCAACATGGGACTGCATTACATCTGGCAACACCTCGACAGACCTGGGAATTACGCAAGTATCCTATTTGTGGACTTCAGTTCGGCCTTTAATACCATCATGCCTGACCTTCTCTCAGACAAACTCACAGAGCTCTCCGTGCCCACCTCCATCTGTCAGTGGATCACCAGCTTCCTGACAGACAGGCAATAGCTAGTGAGGCTGGGCAAACTCACATTCAGGACTACCACCATCAGCACTGGTGCCCCCCAGGGATGTGTGCTCTCCCCACTGCTCTTCTCTCTCTACACGAATGACTGCACTTCAAAGGACCCCTCTGTCAAGCTCCTGAAGTTCGCAGATGACACTACAGTCATCGGCCTCATCAAGGACGGAGACGAGTCTGCTTACAGACAGGAGGTTAAAGAGCTGGCTGTCTGGTGCAGTCTTAACAACCTGGAGTTTAACAAACTCAAAACTGTGGAGATGATCGTGGACTTCAGGAGAAAACCCCCTGCACTCCCCCACTCACCATAATGATCAGCACTGTGGCTGCAGTGGAGTCATTCAGGTTCCTGGGCACCACCATCTCTCAGGACCTGAAGTGGGACACTCACATAGACTCCATTGCAAAAAAGGCCCAGCAGAGGTTGGACTTCCTTCGCCCCAAGATCTTTACATCTCCAGAGTGAGGAAAAGGGCTAAAAAAAATCACCTCGCACCCCTCACACCCAGCCCACTCTCTCTTCGAACTGTTGCCTTCTGTTCGGCGCTACAGAGCACTGACCACCAGAACAGCCAGGCACACGAACAGTTTTTTCCCACAGGCTATATTCAGCCTGAACAATTTTTGTTCAAAACAATCTTTCATAATTATACATCGTCCATCACAACTAACATAGTTATCTGACATATTTATATTAAACTGCACACTTTGTAAATAACATATCTGCACACTAATAACATATCTGAACATTAATCTATACAAATACATTTTTTCTCCTATACTTCCATTTCTGTATATAGTACATTATTTAATGTTTTTTTTTATTTTTTATTTTTATTAGTTTTACATTACATCCCTACTGTGTTATTCCTATGTATGTCTGCACTAGCTATATTCAGCCTGAACAATTTTTGTTCAAAACAATCTTTCATAATTATACATCGTCCATCACAACTAACATAGTTATCTGACATATTTATATTAAACTGCACACTTTGTAAATAACATATCTGCACACTAATAACATATCTGAACATTAATCTATACAAATACATTTTTTCTCCTATACTTCCATTTCTGTATATAGTACATTATTTAATGTTTTTTTTTATTTTTTATTTTTATTAGTTTTACATTACATCCCTACTGTGTTATTCCTATGTATGTCTGCACTATGTTTGTACTTTCTTCTGCACTGGAAGCTCCTGTCTCAAGTCAAATTCATTGTGTGTGTAAACATACTTGGTAATAAAGCTCTTCTGGTTCTGATTCTGCTGCCATTGCCAGATAAAAAAATCGACAACAGCTGTGGTTTAAGGCAATAAAACGAGCTTACTGGACAGAAACGATCATCAAAAATGCGTTTGCAGAGCACACTTCATATCAGTTAAGGTTAAATAAACTGTTGTCTTTTATGGATTATGGTTTGGTTACAAGTCTAAAGATTTCTCATGCATACATGGTTATGTCAAAAACACACATAATTTACAGAAACACTGTCTGTGAAGGTAAACAGCTGGGAAAGTAATCACAGCGTAATATGCAGTATAACAGTAATATTCAGGTACAGAAATACCACAGAAACGGAATAATATATTTAAGTTAAAAATAACACTGGTTAGTCTTTAATGAATAAATAAACATTAGTGACAGACAGCAGTATAAATCGACTGTTTACGTGAATACTTATCAAGACAGGAATTTTGACATAATTGTGTATGTATTTGGCTGTTTAAGCGCAATAAGGCACAACACAACTTAATTCTGTAGTCGCGCGCTCACAGATGCGGTTCTATGCGCTTTGTGTGTGAGCTCACAGAAAGTGGTCTCACAGTTTAAAATTGTAAGACTTAAAAGCATGTGCAAATGATACATTTTGTCATCTGTCCTGAGCGACTTTCGTGCTGAAATATTTACGGGAATTTCCCGCGTTACAAGCGTGGAAACTGAAACACCTGTCAGTTGTATCAAAAAGTAGCCCAAATTTGATCAACCTGCCCAATGCATTTTTTTCTGGTCTGACGTTACCAAAAGAAGCCCAATTGGGCAGGAGCCGAAACAGCACGTCCGACTAAAAAAGAACCGAATGGGCTGGTTCAACCAACTGTTGAAGTTTGCCAAAGATTCTGATGAGTGAGTTGACAATACTGTGCAAGCCTGAGGCACGCACTAGAATTATGCTTATTATGACTATTATGACTTTATTAAAACCTTTCTTTTGAGAGATGTAACATTAAATACATTTTACTATAGTTCTGTCAGGACCACTATGGTCAAAGATGATTGACAATTAGCATACAGCTTGGATTGGCGGTATGGTTCTGTTCTGGGCAAGAACTCCCTGCGCATCCATGCAGCCTAGCATGGATGAGAGCAGGAAGAGCAGCGATAACCCCCCCAGGGTAAACAGAACAGAATCAACATAAATGTATAGCAGATATCGTTAAAGTTCAATAATGTTATGTACACATTTTAGAATTAGTCTGATTCAAAGGAGAATCAGAAGGCTGAATCCTGACGGACAGAGGGGGAGTTGGGGATGGAGGTGGGTAATTAGCTATTGAGCAATGCGAAAACTGCTGATAATACTGAGGAACCTTATATATGAATGCTTAGATAGGTGTCATATTCCCATAGGGGATCAGCTGAGAGTCAGCTGATGCGAGCTTGACTAACGTGACCTGCCAGAACTAACACTACGCTAGATTTTATTGTGCATGCAGATTATATTTTAAATTGTTTAAGCGAAATCAAGGAGTTTATAAGACTGGTTTATTCTTTCTTTATACTTTAGACATGTAGAACATATCTGTGTCTGTGCATCACTATCTGTAATGTGTGCTGTAGGTGCGAAACGTTTAGGAATCTTGTCCAAGTTGTAGGCTAGTCAATAATGGTAAGTCGTATCTGAAATAAAGGATCAGTGGATGATGAAACTGTGACCACAAACACCACTAACTTAAAGGTGTACTAAGCGATTTTTGCCAAATGATGTTGATATTTAAAAGCACCAAAACAAACACGCCCATATCCCAACAGGACCTCGCCCCTATTTTGATAACTCCGCCCTACATGTACTTACACAACAATGGCAGCGACAATGGTGGAATCTGCTATGTTTGCCGGCCTTGGCATATTCAAGCAAAAGCCAACAAAGAAAAGTTGATTGAAAAAGCAAAATCAACATAACTCACCTATCAAGAAGAAACAAAGAAACCTTGGCGTCCGATTCCCTTCCGATCCTTGAGCTCTCTCCACTGCTGGAAAGCTGCTCAAATATTTATGCAGGTCCTACCTCTTGCCTGATAGTAACTATTCGTTTTAATGTTTTGTTCCCTTTGAAATTTTCCTCTTTTTTTAATCTGTCATCTCTCGCTGTCTATAGTCGATTTGCTAATATCCGTCCTGTGCACTCACTGAGTGCTCTCTTCTCCCGATCATTACTAGACACGCCCCTTACTGCTGATTGGCTGCGAGTGTGTTTTGGGACTCGGTCTGACACTGTGGTCAAAAGCGTTTTTCAAAAATTGCTTCGTGCACCTTTAAGTGCGAATGAAAGTCAATAATCCACAATATGCGTTCACACAAATATATTTTTATTTGAATGTTGACACAAATTACTCTATTTGAATGTTTCATTGATACAATGTGGCAACAACAGAAAATAAATGTGTACTGAAATCATTGCTTGATGATGTCAGGAACCAATGAATCGGCTTTTTAAACTGGTTCAATGAGCCGAACTGTCCGAAAAGAACCTGTTCGTGGTAATGAATTGGAATAGCTAATACAGCAGTGTCCATCAACAGTCGTGGGCAGGGCCTGAGGAATGTGACATCACTTTGTAAAGATTCTGAGAAGGGCTTGTTCTGAGATGCTACTTATGATTTATGGGTATTAAAAAAAGAATGTGGGTGCAACTTCCGGTGAGGTGGTGGAAGTAGTATTCCAATGGTACTTTTTAGGGATGCACAAAAAGTTCGGTCACCAAAAATGGCATTTTGGGTTTTCGGCCGAAGAGAAAAATGGCAGAGAATATATAGTGCGCTGCACTGCCCGTGCACTGCAGTGTTCAGCGCACAGGTTTCACTCTCCCTCTAGCCGCCATCACTGCACGGTGTGACCAGGGCTTAATTTCTCCCGGAACAAGCCAGATCCTGATCCGGCACCTCCGAATTTGTCCGAAATCTGATCCGTGATTCATTTGACAGATCCCCTCCTCACGCGCCAATGAAAGACGTTTGTTTTGACCTATAGCGTGCATATATTTCATGAAAAAAAAACAACTTCTATTATGAGCAGGCTTGCCTAGCATCTACATTTGAAACAACAAACTTGAGTGCGCAAAGAGATGCGACGTGGCTGCTCTCACAAACCCGAATGCACGGATCCAATACTGATACACGTTTGTTTTCTATCTCAGATGTTTACATTTAGTTAAGACAAAACCGACTGTGCTTATGAGGATAATCGCCAGGAAGGCCATTTTGACATCATTTTTTTGTGTGTATTTCACCGCGTAAGCGCAACAAGCTGCGAAAAATAACTCCATTTGGTACTCGCGAGGCGGCGCGATATGTGCAGTATGGATGTGACTGTGAGCACACAGGAAACCCCCTTTGGAGCACGTGAGGATCGAATGGCTTAAACTTAAAAAGATGTGCAAATGATACAGTTTTGTGACGATGCAACAATGCAACTAACTCGATTAGGCAAGTGACAATTCTCTCGACTGTCCCGAAACCCGAGCAAAAAGTCTTGTATCGCAGCGTGCAGTAGTGCAGACGAGATGCGCTGTTGTGAAGCCACTTTGACAGTGAGAGAAGACGCGGTACAGCTGAATCACTCATGCTGTTTTCAAATGACTGATTTAATCTGATAGTATGTGTGGATTTCTTTACTCATCTAACCTACATACTCTATTGAATATTTTTGCCTCATTATAAACTCGAAAGCAGATTAAACATAATTCTATTATACAGAGATTTAAGGAAAAAAAATCCACGACTTTTCCAAAACTTTTCCAGGCCTGGAAATGGCTGTTTTAAAGTTTTGTCATGACTTTTCCATTTTTTTTCATAACCGTAAGAAGATGCACGCTGTTAATCGCGTACGCTTTTCCTCCATTACACGAATGCTTCGTTACCTCTCCCTCTAATCATGCCGGATCCGTCACCCCACTTTGTCCCGGGACCTCGTAGTTTACAAATTAAGCACTGGGTGTGACGCTCCACTCAATATGCCGTTGAATGCGTGTTCCGCTCATGCTCACCTGAAAAGCATCCTGTAATACATGAACAGTCCGCTGTCTGTACTTCATCTGACACTGATGCTAGCACCCAAGCCTTATGATGTGATATGTGTATTTAGATTCTGGCTTGGCTCAATGTCCGCTTTTAGATACATAAGGTTGTTTTATGTATGGTTGTTTTTTAAGGTTGTAACATCCTTATATAACACCCGACCGACTTTATCACTGTGTAGATACTGATACGCCTCTGAGCTTTTCAAATTGTTCATCGCCTTACCATCAGAGGCTACTGAATCTACAAAATAGCTTAAAATGCTATACCGTTTGTGATACGAGGCCACTTCTTCACGTCATCCTCCCAACCATCTACTGCGGAGGGTAAAGGTACTGTTTCACTATTTCACTACAAAGGTACTATTTCACCCTTTTTAAGTTCATTGAAGTTGTGTTCCCACATCATTAGCAATTTTGGATCACTAAATCTCGAATGATTGTCAACTGTTGAATGAATGAGTGTCACGTCCTGCTTGTTTACTTTGAACCAGAAGACACTCCCATTTTTGACACAAGGCCTCATGGGGTATAGGAAACTTGTGGATAGGGTGGTTGTGTACATACACTGCCAACACACATTTATGTCCAAACCACCGTGTAAAATTTAATTTTGCATAATAGGGGCCTTATAAATATCCATGTTTCATATTCTCTATTTTATTATTTATTTTTTTTATTAATATTATTTGTGTGTGTGTGTGTGTGTGTATGATTGTTCTGGTATGTGCGTCATACATTGGCTGTGTCCTGCCTTGTATTGTACAATTAGCAATAATATAATAATTTAAATAATTTCTATCAGCTGAATAAACGTAGATTTGTAATTTTGCACCATAATCACATCTACCATAATCGAAACCACTCCAAATTTGGCTGAGCAACAAAGTCTGTAAATTTTCTCCCAGAGTTTCTGTTTGATATAAGGCTGAATTGGATTGCATTTGTTTAAGGCTCGCATGGCTTATTAAAGCATTGTACAGACAGAATTAGAGCTGTTACAGGCTTTGTGTTGGAGCTGGGCTACAAGATGATGTCGATATACACCGTCCTTCATCGGTTCGCTTCAAAACCTCATCTCACAACATTTTAAGCTGAGCTGGCAGGCTTATCAAAGACAGGCTACGGGGTTGGTACAGTAGGGAGGGTCAATAGATCAACAGCTTAACTTGCTCTTGTTGAAGTTACACTGAACTCTGTTGCCCGTTTGGCTGCTGGGATTTTTGGGAGTTTATTCCAGACACTTGATAGAGTGCAGGCCCATATGCTGATACACTGATCACAGGGCTGATACTGTCACACCAAGCAGATGTTGACTGTGACCGCCTGTGTAAACCTCTCTAAACTCTGATGTTCCACAGACCTGGGGGACTGACTGATGATATTGAACATGATTACTGAAAGACCAAACCTGCATATTGCCACTGTAAGGTAAACAGGTCAATTTAGCTAAAAGGGAATCATTTAAGATTTTAAAGGGAACTCCACCAATAATATGTACGGGAATTTGGACAGAATCACTGTTTTACGGCTGATCACTGAGACGGCCAGCGAGTCATTGAACGAGCCGTATGACATAAATTCTGCAATGGATATTTATATCCAAAATATAGTGAAAACACTATTAATTAGCATAGTAACAAGATCGGCAGTTTAAGACATTAACTTGTGAGCACAAAACCCAAGATACTTCTCTTTTCAATATAAATAAGGCTTTATTGGATAAATCTAAGACATATAAACTAATCTAACACACGCATTCACACAAGTTGCAGAAAGAGAGAAAGTGAGGAAATAATTAGTTTAAGAGAATGAAAATGTGAAATCCCAAGTTTACAGCAATATATGCAATTGCATAGATCTGCACAACCATCAATCACTTAATTAACCCTAGCATTGAGTTCTTCAATGAGGTTAAAATTTATATTAAATGCACCAGTTCAGCTAGGATCTGGAGGTACTTGCTTTCTTGTGTGCGGGGTTCCCTTCCTTGTCTGGTTGCCGAAAGGGGTTTCCCGCTTTTCTGATTGGCTGGAGGTTCAGTCTTGGGAAGCCAGTGGTTGGGCGTTGGCTGACGACGCGGAGCTGTGGTCTGCAGCTGAAGTTTAGACGGCCCTTGAGGCATGACGTTAGGCAAAACTTAACTCAGAAGAACACAAAACTCTCAACGGAAAATAAAATAAACTAAAGTAAAGAAATAGAAGTTTGATGAGACCAGGTGGCGTTTCTCCTCATGGTTTTGGAGGAGATGGCGTGTAAGCCAGAGCACGCTCAAAAGCTAAAGAAGCATGACTAGAAGCGAAAAGCCGCATGGCTAAAAGCTAGACACAAAAAATAAAAGTTTGATGGTGTTTCTAGTATTTAAACCAGGCTGTTTAACATACCCCAAATGGTGTTTTGACCAATTAGATGTCGTGTTTGCTCGGGGTGTTGTACATTTCTCCTCCCCATTCATAAATCAACTCTTATCTCATTATTCACATGGTCCCAGTTTTCCCCCTCTGGCAGAGTATACATTTGGACATGATTTCTATAACAAGAATATGATACATTTGACAACGAAGTGATTAGAATAAACGTTTCAAGCATGAAGATTCAAACACACGCATACTAAACATGAATGTGATCCTATAAACTATTCAATAGTTATTCAAAATACATTCACAATAAATGATTAAGACCTGATAAGTCACATGTGGGTTACATACATGATATGGGGTTATATATATAGCAATGATTAGTTGCTCGAGTCCTTTTAGTGTCATTTAGGTGCATGGAAAGGCAGTTTCTGTGCCATTCTGTGAACATAAGGACATGTTCATCTTCTGTGGATGTATGAAGTTAACATGTCTGTAAGGAATTTCAGTCTGTTCTCTGTCTCAGAGGTGGGGGGAGAAGTCAATTCCAACGAGATCGTGAT
>NW_015505573.1:626970-637154 GCF_001515645.1 Sinocyclocheilus grahami
CACAATAAATGATTAAGACCTGATAAGTCACATGTGGGTTACATACATGATATGGGGTTATATATATAGCAATGATTAGTTGCTCGAGTCCTTTTAGTGTCATTTAGGTGCATGGAAAGGCAGTTTCTGTGCCATTCTGTGAACATAAGGACATGTTCATCTTCTGTGGATGTATGAAGTTAACATGTCTGTAAGGAATTTCAGTCTGTTCTCTGTCTCAGAGGTGGGGGGAGAAGTCAATTCCAACGAGATCGTGATAGTTTTACTATCACGTGAGGGTCATGCTGTCATTTCTTTGACCATTATTCTTGATAACTTGCCCCCAAAATTGACAATCTCCTTGGAATTGTCAATAAGTGTTCTTTTGTTTTAATGTTGAAAGCTGTTCTGTGAAAGAGTTGGTTAGGCTTGCTTCAGACTGGCTAGGGTCTGATTTATGACATCCTGTTGTCTTGGGCCTCTTGTGGAATTTTGTGCTCCTAATGTTTCAACCATGTTTTGAGCAAATCTTAGATTGTCTGATTCGGTCTGATATCCTACACCACCAATCTGAAGGTCAACTATTGATAAGCTCTCTTGCAACCTTTCGGATGTGCATCAATGTCACACACAGAATAGTGACCTATGACATGAGGTGAGAAGGCCTAGGGTGATCGTTCAGCTTTAGGATCCATAATGCATAAAATCATCATGCAAATGCAGAAATATTGAGTTTTTTTTTGTAGAGATAGGCATGATTTGATGGATTAACAGACACATGAATACATAAATGGCCATAATTTTTTTTATTCATTTATTATTGCCTTTTAACAATAACTATATTAGTGTCCACACCAACGCACAATCGCGTTTTGTTTATAAGCACACATTGCAGTTTTGTATGCTCTCTTCAAAAGGGGACAAAACACAGTTTCTGCCAATCTCATGTTAATCTTGAGTTTCTTACTCTCTGCAAGTCGCTCTGGCATGCTGGATATTAGCTTCTGGGCCAAATCCTGACTGATGGCAATCCATTCTTGCCTTTTGGAGTTGATCACAATTTGTGGGCTTCTGCTTGTCCACTTGCCTTTTGAGGACTGACCACAGGTTATCTAGGGGATTGAGATCCGGGGAGTTGCCTGGCCACGAATCCAAACCTTCAATGTAATGATCTTCGAGCCACTTCTTTATCATTCTTGCTTTGTGACATGGTGCTCCATCATGCTGGAAAATGCACGGATCACCAAATTACTCATGGATCTTTGGAAAAAGCTCTTGCAGGATGTTTTGATACCATTCTTTATTCCTGGCAGTGTTTTTGGGTAGAATTATGGGAGAGCCCACTCCCTTGGTTGAAAAGCAACCCCACACATGTATGGTCTCAGGATGCTTCACTGTTGGCACAACACAGGACTTATGGTAGCGTTCACCTTTTCTTCTCCGAACAATCGATTTTCCAGATGTCCCAAACAGTCGGAAGGGAGCTTCATCAGAGAAAATAACTTTGCACCAGTCTTCTGCTATCCAATCCTTGTACTTCCTGCAGAATTTCTGTCCTTGATGTTTTTCTTGGAGAGAAGTGGCTTCTTTGCTGCCCTTCTTGACACCAGGCCGTTGTCCAAAAGTATTGGCCTCACTGTGCGTGCAGATGCTCTCACGCCGACCTGCTGCCGTTCCTGAGCAAGCTCTGCACTGCTGGTGACACGTTTCCGTAGCTGACTCCTCAGGAGGAGACAGTCCTGGGGCTTGCTGGAGACTCTGGGATGTCCTGAAGACTTCCTCACTGCAGTCAAACCTTTCTCCTTGAAGTTCTTGATGATCCGGTAAATGGTTCTTTCAGGTGCAATATTCTTTCTTTGCAGCAGTTTCCTTGCATGTGAGGCCAGTTTGATGCAAAGTGATGATGGCTGTACGTGTTCCTTTGGAGGTAAACATTGCTAATAAGAACACAATGATTGGAAGCGCTACTTCCCTCCTTTTATAGCAATCAGTCTGCTCTTACAATCTAATTAGTATGATAGTGATTTCACCTGACTAGTACTCATTCACACTTTCACATGTGCTGCTGATATGATTAGTCAATTAATGTTAGCTGATCATTTTGTGTCAGGATCAAACAACAGTGAAATTAGTTTTTTTTGTGAAAAGTAAATTTTTTGGCCAACTAAGCTTTTACTAATTATTTAAAATGCATCTGATCACTCTACACAATCTAGAAACAATGTTGATGAACACCACAACAGCTTAAGCAACAAACTTTGCAAAACACAAAATTTATGTCACTGCCAAAACTTTTGGCCATGACTGTAGTATTGCATCCTTCATCTCTCCGAAGAGTCTTTTTTAAAAGACTTTTCAGAGTCAGATTTATAAAAGACAGATACAGCTTTTCAATTCTCTCCGAAAACAGTCGGGCTCCTGGAGGCGTGCCGTGGGCGGAGCTAAAGAGTCTCGAGCATGCACAGCTTTTGAGTAGCCACTGTCTGCAAGCTGTGTCATCGACATAAATAAAACAGAAACAAAAACCTTATTGACTTAAATTTTATTATAAAACATTTTTCACCGAAAAGCCGGGAACAAACAAACACATTTGCACAACTCTGTTGCTGCCCCGGAGAAACAAACTGCATCCACTGCTCCCTCATACATGGGTTCTTTGGGAAGCTGAACAAGGTTATCTTTCCCTTACATACAGGGGCAGACTGGCCATCTGGACGTTCTGGAGAAGTTCAGAACGGCCATCGGCCTGGCTGGTTCATCGTCAAAGAAAAAGTGTCAGATTAAGGGACGTTGACGGCCGACAAAAGGGGGCGCTAATGCAATCTATTTTTGCTTATTAGAAACCGAAACTGACACGAAGGAGAGAGGGCTCGTGATGACAAGCAAAAGATGTGAAGATAAAAGCGGATGGGAGAAGTTAAAAGGAAAAAAAGCAAACAATTACATCAGGTTACCTTTGCCCGCCTTCCTCACTATAGTAGCATTTGGACCAATCAGACACACAACTTTTTGTTATATTTAGCAAATAATATCTAACACCCCCTCACCTAACCAAAGGGCCAATTATGAGGGTCTATGGACCCTTCCCCTGAAATGCATCTAACACCCCAGAAAGGCAAAACAGGTCTCTGGTTCCATGGCAACCAATGCTGATATTACTGGTTTTATTGCCCAAAGGAATGCGGGTAGAGAAACTCACTCATTTTCCTCATAGGAAAGACACATAATGCCAGAGAAATGGATTGTTCTCTAATTAATTAATAGGAAAACCTTTCTTTGAATGAACACGCATATCCTTCAGGTCATTGTGTATGTTGTTACTGTCCTTGTATATTGTCTTTTATATTGTATACTGTTTTATGCAGGCTTATGATAGAACCAATCGTTCATGTCATCTTACCTACAGTATATGTAATCCTACCATGTTTAGTATCTATGAATTTGTCTTCTGATGATGTAAACGAGAGTGTATATTATATGTTGGTATATAGGCAATATATTAGTGTTCTAAGAATCTTTAGTAATTTTGATTCAAGTTCCATATGCAAATTACCATGCTCTCACACAAAGCGTCATAAAACTCCCCAGTATATCCTGTTTGGAATTTCAGCCTTTCTCATTGGACAAGCTCATCCTGAGAGGTGTGAATCTTGTCAGGCCTTAAAGGCCTCACATCAGTGACCCGCCTTCAGTCTGCGGTTCTGTTAGATTCTGAGAAGATGAGGATGTGAGCTAGAATGCTCCTAAGGACACCCTAAGTTTGCGCCAGGCTTCGGCCTTGACTTTCCATTCACCGAGATCCTCTGACTCAAACTGGTTCTTTTTCATCAACCAACTTCAGCAAAGATCAACTTGAGCCTTCAGACTACATCAGGAATCTCTTTCAGACAGACAAGACGTGCAAGTATCAAACTTAGTCTTATTAATTGATACATTAAGTATCATTTGCACCTTTTTACAAAGGTGTGTTTGAACTAAGAAACTGATGTTTCCATCAGTCTGTAGAGCTGCTGAATATCAAATGGTGCCATAGCTTCATGTTTTTATTTCTCTTCTTTTTACTGCCTAAGCTTTAACCCTTTTCCTATACCAACTGTATGTGTGTGTGTGTGTGTGCAGGTTAGACTAGTTTAAGTGTTTATGTAGTTAATAAAATCTTGTATCACACTTGACGTTGTTCATCGTTTGCTCATAACTGGAGTTCCTAATTATGCAGATTTTTGCTACATGCTCTGAGTAGTATTGTACATTAAGAAAGTTATTTTCCTTAACCAGGAAATTAACGTTCTTAGAATTAACAGAGAGTTGACACTGAGAGGTCAAATGAATGCTTACAGTGGATCTAAATATTTATAATTAATTATAACTAGTTATGATTAATTATTCATATTTCCCCTTTGAGCTGATTCGCTACACTATGCACAGCATGTAGCCTATAGCACTATAGTAAAATCCCAGGACAATCCTAGTCCGAGCGTCCCCTGCTATTTATCACTACGCATTGTCTGGCATGAATATTCCAATCATTCATAAAGAGACAGCAGCGATTCTACAACGGGTTACATTTGAGAGCTATTGAATTAGAAAACAGAATAAATGAAGTAGCCTATAATGTGATTAGTCTGATTAACATGACACACACACACACACACAGACATGTGCACACACACAGATGTGCATACTCAAATTAAATAATTCTGTTGTTTCAGGTTTCGTGATTCTAGCTTTGTTTATCATTGTCATATACATTTTGCATTCTGCTCTTTCATGTAGATTTCAAGTATTTTAGTTCATACAATAGGCTAATACATTTATTTCAATCCTCTGTTGAAAAAAAATAGAAACCATCACATAATTTGTAATGGTTTTACTGGTTGTAATGAAAATAACAGGCCTTTGTCTTCTCAGGTGTGAATCACTCTGGGGTCTGAGGGTGTTTTGGGCCCTAGAGAAGTTTTGACATGTCCTGACATTTGTGCTTTTTTCAGTTGCTAATAAACATTTTAATGACTAAGTTTAGTAGCACCATAATCAGCACAAACTGGGCTACAATAATATGTGAGCAGCATGTATGTATGTGATTGTGTTTTTGAGAAAACAACGTTTATGCGTGCTTAGTGAAAAACTAAAATTTTAAAGTCACTGAAATAAGGCCATAAAACACATACAGAACATTTGTTCACAGGACTATTGAGAACAGATCTTGAAGTCTAGAATTTTTGCATCAGAATGATGTGAAAATCATCTTGTTTACTCACTCACAGAAAACAATATATTGATTTAAATTTTCTAAGACACTTTTTGTGTAGAAAAGGAATATGCGAGGGGGCGTGAATGGTCATGTATAATGAGTGATTCACACCTGAGAAGACAAAGGCCTGCATAATGAGCTGCATAATGAGCTGTCAGGTGAGTGACTGAGAGGGAATTGCTACAAGAAATAATGAGGAAAAAGAAATGTATCTATTTTTTTGTTTGTAGTTTATTTAGAATATATATAACTATCACATCATTTTGGGAGTGTGTGCATCACATGGTCTTAGCTGTGGTCCAGGCTCTTGTGCGGGGCAGAAATCTCAGAGCCTGTGGAACATGTCAACGTCAGTCTCTGGTTTCCATGACCAAGTGGGCTGCTTATTTGCTTTGGCTCTCTTTGCAACAGGTTCTTTTGCACTGTTATTCTCACATCTGTTAGACTAGTTTAAGTGTTTATGTAGTTAATAAAATCTTGTATCACACTTGACGTTGTTCATCGTTTGCTCATAACTGGAGTTCCTAATTATGCAGATTTTTGCTACATGCTCTGAGTAGTATTGTACATTAAGAAAGTTATTTTCCTTAACCAGGAAATTAACGTTCTTAGAATTAACAGAGAGTTGACACTGAGAGGTCAAATGAATGCTTACAGTGGATCTAAATATTTATAATTAATTATAACTAGTTATGATTAATTATTCATATTTCCCCTTTGAGCTGATTCGCTACACTATGCACAGCATGTAGCCTATAGCACTATAGTAAAATCCCAGGACAATCCTAGTCCGAGCGTCCCCTGCTATTTATCACTACGCATTGTCTGGCATGAATATTCCAATCATTCATAAAGAGACAGCAGCGATTCTACAACGGGTTACATTTGAGAGCTATTGAATTAGAAAACAGAATAAATGAAGTAGCCTATAATGTGATTAGTCTGATTAACATGACACACACACACACACAGACATATGTGTGCACACACACAGATGTGCATACTCAAATTAAATAATTCTGTTGTTTCAGGTTTCGTGATTCTAGCTTTGTTTATCATTGTCATATACATTTTGCATTCTGCTCTTTCATGTAGATTTCAAGTATTTTAGTTCATACAATAGGCTAATACATTTATTTCAATCCTCTGTTGAAAAAAAATAGAAACCATCACATAATTTGTAATGGTTTTACTGGTTGTAATGAAAATAACAGGCCTTTGTCTTCTCAGGTGTGAATCAAGGAGAAGATGCCTCAAAACGCGTATCCGCGTTAATCGACCTCAGAGGGTTAAAGCTATTATTAAAACTAGTTATCGTTATATCATCCTTGGTGCATTTGCATGTAGTTTTTGGTATTAGTTATAAGCATTGGTTTATATTATATTATATTATAGGGTTAGTTCACCCAAAAATTTAAATTAGCCCATAAATTACTCACCCTCAAGTCTTCCTAGGTATATATTATGTTTTGAATATGGATATTTTTCTTACAAAAACGCATCAATTTGCTACAGGAGGCCTTTGATCACCCCCAGGAGCCATGTGAGACACTTTTTTTTATGGATGGGCGCTTTTTATTTAACTTCTTTTGGACTGATGAATGCAACACCCGCTGAGTGGCATTAAACAGCTTGAAAGATCAAAGACAATTTTTTATATAACTCCGACTGGATTCGTCTGAAAGAAGAAAGTCATATACACCTAGGATGAATTGAGGGTAAGTAATTTATGGGCTAATTTAAATTTTTGGGTGAACTAACCCTTTATTGTCACACTTACACTGTCGGAAGGACGAGAGAAACGTGAAGTACAATCAACAGTCTTTTAATCATCGAAACACAGGGGTAATCCAATACAGGAACAAGATGCTGACACATGTAAAGACGAAGTAGACCCGACAAGGGATAAATGCAAAGACAGGAGCTTAATATAATATACCACTAGTCTTCAATATGACTTAGAGTAGTTTGTCATCAGATTTAATCAGAACATATAGTACTGGAGATTTTGCCCTTTGAGGCTTATAAGGGGTTATTGGCTTCAAGACTGGAATACTAAATGTTGAATAGATAGTGAGATAAAGTTCAAAATATTTGAAATGTGATTATTGTTAATATACTGTAGTTTAATATAATATAATATAATATAATATAATATAATATAATATAATAGTAGTCAGGATTCTGGACTGTCTGTATCGTGTGTTGCCCCTGTTTCTGTTCTTGTTTGTCCTTATTTGGTCATTTTCCTGTCCTCGTTTAGTCTTATTGTCATATGTGATCCACCTGTGTTTCTCCAATTATCCCTAGCATTTAACAATAATCACATTTCAAATATTTTGAACTTTATCTCACTATCTATTCAACATTTAGTATTCCAGTCTTGAAGCCAATAACCCCTTATAAGCCTCAAAGGGCAAAATCTCCAGTACTATATGTTCTGATTAAATCTGATGACAAACTACTCTAAGTCATATTGAAGACTAGTGGATGTTTGACATTTTTGGCTAAGGTCAAGCTTTGCTCTTTCTCTCTTATAACACTGAGATTTTTTCTTGTTAGGCAAATTTTTCTGTGCCCATGTTTCTAGCCGCTAATGGTTGGGGTCACCCAAAGAACATCATGTTGTACGCCGTATGAATACAGATGTGCTTCTATTGTCCTCTTAAAGGGGCAGGGCACTTATTCTCTGGCATAGGGGCTAATTAAAGAAATGGCCATTAACCTAGTCCAGCACTGAAATTTGATTAGAGAAACACACACACATACATGCAAAAGAACGCAGGCACTGTTTTTCCCTTATTCGTGTCCATTGATTGAATTGTGATGAAAAGCATGAGAGACTGCTACGTGTCTGTGTGCATATATGAGATGTGAGAGTTGTCTGTGAAGACAGATGACGCGATTGTGGTATCGCTGTTCAGTTGTATGACCTCTCCAGGGCATTTACAGCCCTTCATAGCCTGTCTAAACATGTTTATTAAACCAATAATATGCACAGTTAATCATAATCATGTATGAATTCAAGTGTGTTAGCTTTACACAGGTGCTCATGATATATATTATATGTGAATGGATTACACACACTGGTGTGTTTGAGCAGTATCATGCAACATTTTCCTATTCTCATTTTTTAACCCATTAATTGTACTATACTGTCTTCATCCTCAACAAGAGATAGTTCACAGAAAAATGAAAAATTAGTTATAATTTCCTCACCTTCATGTTGTTACAAACCTACAGTGGGGCAAAAAAGTATTTAGTCAGCCACCACTTTTTTCCCCACTGTATATGAATTTCTGCTGTTGAACACAATGAAGACATTTTGAAAAATGTGGGTAACCACATCGATGTCCATAGTGTTTTATTATTTCAATACTATGGAAGTTAATGGGGTCCAGCAACTGTTTGGTTACCAACATTCTTTAAAGTGTTGTCTGTTGTGTTCAGCAGAAGGAAGGAAGTCATAAAGGATTGGAACGACATGAGGGTGAGTAAATTATGGTAGAATTAAATTTTTTTTGGTGAACTATCCATTTAATAGTTACTGAAAAGTCATGTAAACCCAATGCTGTTGTAGATAAATGCCATAAGATTGTGTGACAACTGCAATTATAAATGGGAGTGCTCTAGGTGTGTGTATGGAAGGTTTCCAATGATAGCCTTGTTTATAAAGAACAATTAGCCTTTTTTTACTTAATTACAGATGATTGATGCAAATAGAAAGAGGAAGAGAAAAGAGATAGGTGTAATAAACCTTGTGAGTGGAGAAAAGACAGAGAAAGGAGAAAAGACATTTCAGTGCCCGACTATCACCATGACTACAAACTCACGTTCCCTGCAGTCTTTCTGCAGTCAGTCATTAAATAAATGTAATTTAGCTCATAGGCCATGTCATTACAAGCCTTAATTTCATCTTGATGCAGTCATTCAAATATGATAATGCCATAAAATGAACATATAGTGTAGTTGTTTTGCTTTAACTGTATCATAACTTGCAAATTAAGCATGATTGCAGTTACATTTTGGACACTTACAAAATGCCACTACATTTAGTTACTTTGTTCTCAGCCAACACAAACAGTGTTTCATTTCTAAAATAATCAGTGTTTTCACTCTTTTCAAATATTGTTTTTCGCCTACTATATAATAGGGAAATATACATATTCAGATGCACTTTTTTCATTCCTGAATGAATCAGTTGAATGATTGATTCAATGACTCTTAAATACTGTCAGTGTTCAGCAACAAAATCAACCACAGCACTATTGACAGACAATGAGAATCTTCTTTGTCAAGGTCCAAGTGTTAAGACATGTAAGAAATGGTTTTTAACAATCACCTCCAGTTTCTCTTTAAAGACCATCAAATATTAACCTCTTATGAACACAAACCCTTAATCAGACAACCATGCTTGCAGACTGCTTCATCCTGCTTACTTCAATCAGAGAGCGGCTTCCTACACAACACATAATACAATGAAATATGTTTAATATTGTTTGTAGACATCTCTAAGATGGGTGCTTTCCATTGCGGATGTATCCAGAAGAATTCACAGCTCAGCTTCTACTGACAGTAATATTAAGTGCGGCAGCTGTGGCAATATGGAATATAAATGAGCTTATTTTACACTGCAGTGTCGTAGAAAGTGACGCACAGACTTCTTACTCTGCAATAAATCATTCGTATTCAGACAGCTGTGTGCTCTTAGGGCATTGTTTAATACTATCTGCATTGGTGGAAGGAGAGTAAATTGGTTTACAATGCACAAAAATGTTCTGTAGCTGAACACAGGAATGTGATGGAGAGAGATGCAATACATTTGACTTATTAACAATAATGAACTTGAGAATTGGAAAACACGTGTGCTGATAAGGGTCTTATGATAAAGAAAATACAGTGAAAGAGATTGAAGGAGAGAGGGAGAGAGTTAAAAGAAGAGGAAGATGATGGG
>NW_015505573.1:637428-656234 GCF_001515645.1 Sinocyclocheilus grahami
AAGAGAGAGAAGGAGGGGGGGGGGGGGGGGGTTAGAAAAAGAATGCAAAAAAGGGGGTGTAATGAAAGAGAGGAGAAATCCCAGGCAAGCAGTAAATGGTCAAGTGCGATTTTCTTTTTTGGAATGGTATTCTAGTCCCTTCTTGGTACCTCAATAAAATAACACTGAAATACAATCTACATGCCAGAGGTTCTTTGGGCTACAAGAGAATAATTTCTTTAAGCAACAAGGCAGAAGATGAAAAGTCAATTTTGGGGACTTTTCATTCCTCCCTGAATACTGATGTTGCATGAAGCGGAAGAATGCAACTCTGTTATCACATATACAGTGGGTACGGAAAGTATTCAGACCCCCTTAAATTTTTCACTCTGTTTATGTAGTTAATAAAACCTTACTTGTATCACACTTGATGTGTTCATTGTTTACTCATAACCGGAGTCAATAATCATGCAGATTTATGTTACAAACTTATAGAATTGTACAGTAAGAAGGTTATTTCCTTTAACCAGGAAATTAACGTTCTTAGAATTGACAAGACGGTTGACCCTGAGTGGTCAGCTAAATATCTACAGTGGATCTAAAATATGAATAGTTAATTATAACTAGTTATGGTTAATTATTCATATTTCCCCATGAGTTAAATTCGCTACAGTATCCACTGTATATGTACCCAGCTGTCCAGCTTGTTAGTAAAGGCCTTCTGAAGCGACACGATGCATTTGTGTAAGAAAAATATCCATATATACAACTTTATAAACCGTAATCTCTAGCTTCCCCTAACCGTCAAACACTCGTTCATGAGAGAGTGCTCATTGTTAGTTCAAATAATGCATTATGTAGACATACTGAACTTGTAGTGTTACCATATCTATCTATCTATCTATCTATCTATCTATCTATCTATCTATCTATCTATCTATCTATCTATCTATCTATCTATATGTTTTTGTTTTGTCTTTTTGCTGCTTATTCAACTCACAAGATGAGCAGCATGTTGCATTATTACATAATGCTAGCAGTGCCAAGGCCATGAGTTTGATTCTCAAAGACTACATGTATAAGATGTGTTGCTTGAATGCATTGCAGAAACTTTTGCCATGTTAAAGGGATAGTTAAAAATGTTTAATTCACCTGCATGTCTTTCCAAACCTGTACGACTTCTGTGGAACAGAACAAAATAAGATATTTTGAAGAGCATTGGTAGCCAGTTTTCATCATACAGGTTTGGAACAACATACAGGCAATTAAACAATGACATAATTTTTTAATTTTTTGGTGAACTATCCCCTTAAGAGAAGGACACTGATTAGTTAAATCTTTTTTTTTGTCCAAATGGATGCCAAAACGAAGACTAGTATACTTACTTCCCTTGCCTGTATGTCCTGTCCTTGTTTTTCTCTGCTGGGCTGTCTAATCTGCTGTAGCTATTTAAAGGGGTCATATGATGTGATTTCATTTTTTCCTTTCTCTTTGGAGTGTTACAAGCTCTTGGTGCATAAAGAAGATCTGTAAATTTGCAAAGACTAAAGTCTCAAATCCAAAGAGATATTCTTTATAAAAGTTAAGAGTCAGCCACACCTGCCTAAAACGGCTTGTTTGAACACGCCCCCACATATCTACCTCACTATGTGGGAAGATTTGCATGACGCTGCTCAAATGTTCACGCAAAGAAAGAAGGCGTAACTTTTATTCTCGCTGTAGTATTGTTGCCGTCGTCGCCATGTCGTGAAGATGCTGTGTTTCGTTGTGAAAGCGAAACTACTTTGTTTGGTCTTCCAAAAGAGGACGATATCCGCTTCGTCATGCCTGGAGCTGATCCGTGCTGGTCGCTGATGAGATACATCAACTTAGTGCTGTGGATCGCCGGATCGGCTTTCACCGTTTTCACCGCGACTGCCATTCTCGACCCCGCCGCCTCAGCTCACTCTTACCCGGCTTCAGCTCACGCTAAGCCGGGGCTTTCGCTCATGCTAGGCCGCTGTGTTTTTTGTTGTAAAAGCGAAACTACTTTGTTTGGTCTTCCAAAAGAGGACGATATCCGCTTCGTCATGCCTAGAGCTTATCCGTGCTGGTCGCTGAGGGAATACATCAACTTAGTGCTGGCAGTTCTGACTCACGTAAGTACGTTTTCTTTTATAATTTGCCACTGATGATTTAAGCGCGAGTTTTGGGCAGTGTGGGGTAGCACTTGTTGTTTGTCATTTCTCTGATCACAAATGCAGACAAGGTTTTATGTTTACGCGGCACGATGCAATGCAACGCAACGCGTAAAAAGACAGTATATTTATCATTATAATCAGTAATTATGTCCCCACTGGATGCAACAAATGCCTCGTTTGTAATGGGTTTTAATGTTTTTGTGCCGTCGCTCCGGCTCGAACACGCCATCACAGTATGGTGAGGGGCGTAACATTTCCGTTTCACGCCTGAGGTATTCGGCCAATCACAACGCTCTGGATAGCTGGCAAATCAGAGCACACCTCGCTTTTTCAGACCGATGAGTTTTGTAAAAATCGACACGTTTCAAAAAGGCGGGGCATAGAGGAGAAACAATAGTGTACAGTATGTGGAAAATAATGTGTTTTTTAAACTTTAAACCGCATAAACACATTTCATTACACCAAATACACAAAATAATGTTATTTTTAGCAGCATCATATGACCCCTTTAAATAAGAACATCTGTGTGTACTCTCTCCCTATGGCACATTTGCAGTTTTATGGAAGGGACTTTGTCATCACTTAAAAAAGTAGTATAGACAAAATGTTATCTGAATAGGACAATATTCAGCTAATTAAACTACACAGGACAAATGTTGTGCAATGAAGCTGAACATATGTTATCATGTTATATCACTTGGTTCTGTTGGTCCTATGCTCAAACACACATTAACACTACATTCAGTGTGGAGTATGTTCA
Source organism: Sinocyclocheilus grahami (assembly GCF_001515645.1). Lineage (NCBI taxonomy): Eukaryota > Metazoa > Chordata > Actinopteri > Cypriniformes > Cyprinidae > Sinocyclocheilus > Sinocyclocheilus grahami. Next base: position 640,348 of record NW_015505573.1, read on the forward strand.
GATTGTGTGGAAGATACATAGAAGTTCGGGGACATTATCCCAAATTCATCTCTGCTTGTTTAGCAGCTGGTTTAGTTTGTCAAGGTCAAGCATTCCAAGTAGCTACATCTATTTATTGTGAGACAAAACAATTTATTTTTGTATGGTTGTTTCTGGAGAAAGCAGAATGAGAGCCGGCTCGCATTCCACAAGGTTGTAAATGTATCGGGTTACCATGAAACCAGGGTCTTGTTCGGCGTCCTGGGGTGTTACAAAGTATTTGTGAAATCTAGCTAACAAAATATATATTGTGTGTTGGAGTGGTCCAGACGCTACAGCATGTAATTAAAAGTAATCAAGTGTTTAAAAATAATTAGTCTCAAGTCTAGTCTTTTTATATCATAGATTAAAACATACTGTAAATACCACTGTAACACTCAATAAAATATAAGAGGTGGAGAAAAGAGAGAGAGAGAGAGAAAAAAAATCACATATCTTAGAAGTGTGAGATTAAATTTGCACCATCTGACATGTGTGATATAGAAGTTGGCTTAAAAGTAACTGTCTCCCTGAGGAGAGGGAGCCAATATCATTAAGATTTACACAGCAGGTGCTGTGGCTCACCTCTCCTCTCCCTAAGAGCACACTGCTCTAAATAAGATCTGTTTAAAACAGAGAGAGAGAAAATAGAGGAGACAGGAGAATGAATTCTGTATTACAAGTAGAAATGTGCTAATTTTTACAGAAGCTGTAAGGAGAATGTTAAACAGAAGTGACAAATTCCATTCAGACATAAAGGATTTCATTTCAAATCAGTATTTATAAAAGTGGATTTAGCCTTTCGTGTCAGTTTTTATGTCTATTTCATCAACAATAAACATGTTTATTTCAAATGACAGTGAGTTTACATTAACTATTAAAGGGATAGTGCACCCAAAACTGAAAATTCGGTCATCGTTTACTTGTGTTTTTCCAAACCTGTATGACTTTTGCCTTTGCCAAACACAAAGGAAGACATTTAGAAGATTTTTGTTCATACAGTGAAAGTCAATGGGCTTCAAAACAACACTGGGCCCCATTGACTGACTTTGTTTGGGAAAAAAAACTATTTGGGCTTTCATGTTCATACAGGTTTTGAACGACATAAAGGTGAGAAAATCATAAGAATTTTCATTTTTGGATGAACTATGCCTTTAACAATGTGCATTACGTATAATATAATGAGAGAGAATTTGAAACTCAGTGTAGGCTAGTGATATTAGAAAATGAGATAATGGGAAAATACAAATAATGCCTTGTGAAAAGAATGAGATTTGGTTCAAAAACATTGTATTGTACGAATCACAGAGGCAATACTAATTAAATCTTCATATAAGGGCAGATTTCTATGAAAGATCAATATAAAAATTGTTTAATCTCTCAAACAAAGGAAACCGTCAGTGCAGCTGGAAGCTATAACTCGTTGCAAAGAAATAAGACTGTTAATTTAGTCAGCAATAAAAACCAAAGGGCTTAGAGAAACTGATTTTTTCCAGGACATTAATCATGAAAATTTAATGGATATCAAATATTTAATACAGTGGAATGTACAACTTGTATTACTATGGCTCTCCTCAAATCGATCATGTCGGGAAAATCCATAATTAAAATTATGCTAGCGGGAGCAAATCATTAACATTCGGCTTTTCTCTTTCCTCTGGAAGAATGAAATGTACCAGCGCCTGTTGATGTATAGCCTATTACAGAAAAGGATAAATGATTACTCTCCTTATAAAAATGACTACTTAATTATATTGGAGTTATTGAAAGTGTGTAATATATCTTGAGATACTGAGAGCAACATTCTCTATAAAAAAAAGTTAATTATGATTGGGAGCTTGTCATAATGTTCTTACCAACCAAATTCAATTGTATTGTACTAAAAGGAGTAGCCACAGCATTTCTTTTTTGTGTGTGAAAACCCTCTTGTTTGAGTTGGGTTGCTTGCTTTTGACATCTTAAACTGGTTAAGCCTCTTATGCTTGCACAAGAACATTTCTAAAAAGTAATTAATTTGTCAACTTTTTAAAGGGCTGATAAATTAGAAACCTTTTGAAATTGTCTAGCCTTCACTTAGTTTTAATATCTCATGTAACCACTTCATCTTCCTGTATGCAGTATAGCCTCTTAGCAAATATCAAAAAGTATGTTTCAGCATTTTGCTGCTGTGCATATTTATTACAGGTGGGAAAGAGCACAAGAGCATGAAAGGAAAAGCAAGGTTAAATTCCCCTGGAGAGTTTCTTCCATTCTCTGCTCTTATGGTCTAACACAAGGGGCACCAGATGCTTCAGGTGTACCCTATGAAAGTACAGTATATTAGCAGCTGGCATGCTGATACCTGTGTACTGCACGAAGAGCCAAGATTGATTTATTTATTGGTATATATGTTTTGGCTGGAAAGAAGAGAAGAAACATTCATCTAAATTAATATTGTAAGAAGATAATTTTGGCATGGACTTCTAGCCATCTCAACAAGTAGAACTGAACACATCAATCAGAGCAGAGACACAGCTGAGATGATACAAGCCCTTAAGTAGAACGCTATAAGTAGTAATGACAGCTCATCATACAAAGAAAAGAATGAGCAGGACTCTTGACCCTGGGTAAGTAATAGCCCATAGATTTCCTTTTTTTTTAATTTAGTAAGTGTCGATCAAGCAAATCACACAGCATGTGTTACTGCAGTGTACACTGATTCTAAATGTTTTTGAAAGAAATCCCTTATGCTCACCAAGGCTGTATTTATTTGATCAAAATACAATAATACACTAATATTGTGAAATTACACAATAATGAAATTTTCTTTTTTAATATAGCGTATATTCAAATCAAATTTATCCTTGCGATGGCAAAGCTGAATTTTTATCAGCCATTACTCCATTGTTCAGTGTGTCATGATTCTTCAGAAATTATTTTAATATGCTGATTTGTTGCTCAAAAATATGCTTCAACAAACGATTATTTTGATAATCGATTAATCTAACCATTATTACAACGATTAATCGACCTATCGGCGGTCATTTCAGAGATTAATAAGTAGGCTTTGTTCTATTATTCAAATACTTGTCGACAAATTTTTTCATAATGTTAGCTAATCGTTTGAGACCAACTCAAACTTTTTTTTAAAATATTATCTGTGTTGAAAACAGTTGTGCTGCTTTATATTTTTGTGGAATCTGATACATTATTTTCAATCACTGGAACCCATTTCTCAACAATTTTCTATTAACCCATTTCTCTTAACACAGTAAGCATAATGGCAATGTGGGCTAAATTGTGGATTGTGAATCTTTTATCATTGCTTTGGCACAAAATGCATTAATTGATTACATCTTTCAAATTATATGAATTCTGTTCTCACTCAGACACAACCACCACCAAAATTCTATGTACCTACAGGCCAATTTGCTTGTTTACATACTTTTTTCTACAGTAATACCTTATAAAAATATATGAAATATACCGTTAGACTATTAGATGTAGCTGAACACCTACAGATAATTTTGTACTGTAATGTAAACATGGACCATGTAACATATGCAGCAGTGAATTCTAAACAATAAAGAGCTGTCTTGTTTAGAAAATAAATTTTACAGGGGAAAAAAAACACTGTATAATGCTACCTGCTGCTAGTGTTTTTTTAGGTCATGGTTTTGTGAGTGACAGAGTATGTTTGATCTGTCTTTGTTACACTGTTAGACATTACTGTAATTTCTACAGTTATTTACTGTATATCACCCAGTATAATACTGCAAATTCGCTTTACAGTAAATAACTGTGATACCCTTTGCATCATGGGAATTTTCTGTGACGTCAAACCCCACATACAGTGACTTACTGTTTTTTTTAATTGCTGTATACTACTGTATTTGCTGTAACAGCCTCTTTGGCGCCATTCTATTGAGGTTGCTTTATTTTCCTAATTTCTCACATTTGGATTGACAAGATTTGACTTACACCGTGTCTACAACGCCACAACAGCTTGGGACTGACTACACTGGATGTTACATCGCTTGTAATGATTGGAAAATACATTTGTCCTTCGTGTCAGAAACAGCGCGAGCGCTTGGAGTACATCTGTGCGTCAGAAATATACCGGGGCATCCCTTTACTGTCCGCATTCACTGTAGATAGTATAAGGGGTTCTATATTGTCTTTTGTCGAGTCGCGCCGTGCCGTGCCACTCGTGTCTGAGGAAGACACGGATCCAGTGCGGCAGCGACGGAGAGTGGAAGAGTTCCGGAGAACATCTGCGCTGTGTGTCGATGCACCTTACGAGAGAATAAGACCAGTAAGCCAGGTAAAAAAATATATGTACGTTTGTCTGTGTTTGTGTCAACATTTTTGCACACCAGTTTAACCTAGTAACATTTATCCATAGCGGTAACCAACTTTACTATGGTAAACTGCGCTGTCGTTTCAAACGACTTTTGTCAGCTTATTGAATTACCGAATTAAAATTACTTTTAACGAGCAACGCTTATCTTGTATTAACATTGTAACTAATGTGAAATTTTGTTCAGGTGTTAGTAGTTAATGTTGGCCAGTAGCCCTTTTGAGAAAATAAAATTGTATGTTAGCTAGTTTAAACAAGTTTTATGGCTAACGTTTGCTGCCTTTCTAGTTTTAGAATTAGTTTGTTATGGTTTTTAATGGAATTTAAGATTTACTGCATTTTTTGTATTTGTGTTTTAAAGGCAACTACAATGAAGCATCAAGAAAGACATGAGCAGGCCAGCCACCCTGATACTGATAATTCATGGTAAAAAACAACTGGTTTTAAGAGATTTGTGTATTCTCTATGGGGTTTGCCTTTTAAAAGTGTGCCATTTCTACTTGTTTTTCAGAAAAGACATTTCTGTCACTAACAAAGTGGATGGTGAGCAAAGGTGGTGGCTACATTTTGGAGCAGCACCTGGGTTTTGCTGATGGCTATGTATTCTTTGGCTGCTTATCTTTTTTCCCCATTATGTTTCTGTTGCCTAACGATTCTTTGTTAGGATAAATCCAGATGATACAAAATAATGCACTGCAAAATGTCCTAAGACAGGAGAAATGAAGATGCATTGTTCCAGCATTGGAAGACTGTATTTATAATTGTTATACATGCAATGTTTTAAAGAATTTTATATTTTGCAATTATTGTGTCTGTTTTAATTGAATGCCAGTAGTACCTATGTAGGGTAAAAATAATGAAATATAAATAATTAAAATTAATTAATTACAGTAGTATACTGATGAATTTTATTTTTTTACAGTAATTTACTGTAAAAAGTACAGTTTGCAACTGAAAACCAAATACAGTTTGCTATTGTACATTTTAATTACAGTAACTTACTGGCAACACTGTTTAAAAAACTCTTTGAAATGTCTAACAGTGTAGTGTTATGGAAGAATGATTTGATTCGAGACATTAAGTGTTTTGGTAGTTTTACTGCACTTTGGATGTACAATTTACTGCTGTGCCAAGCAGAAAGTTAGGAGAACATTGTGAATAATATTGATAAAGTGATAGTATTGAGAAATGTGTCTTAGTTATTGTTAAAACAATTGTAAATAACACCTGATCTATAAACTATAGATGTCCTTGGTTTCAAGTTCAGTAAAGATCTTATTTCATGCAATTGGTTTCAACACTATAAAAGTAGAGATGAATCTTTGAGAGCATTATTATAGTATAGTTCTTCACTGACTTTCAAGAAAACTAGCATCAGAAGGAGAAGAGGGATGCTGCCACCTTTAAACACCAGCAGTGTCACGGTGCGTGCGGGGAGATGAAGCGAGGACTCAATCGCTGGAGAAATGGTACTTTATTTTAGTCATAAAAAATGAAACAAAAACCAACTCAAACCACCCCGAGGGGGAAAAACAGACAGGCAGAGCTAAAGCTGCACACATGCAGACACGAAACACACACAATGAGAAATGACGGATCAGCACATGACGGCAGACACAAGGAGAATAAATAGGAACCAAACGAGGAGGCTAACGAGGGAGACACAGGTGGAGCAACTAAAACAATAACGAGGTAACAAGATGGGAGGGGCCAGACAATAGACAGGAGAGAGCACATGGCAACAGACAAACACAACACAAGCCATGTGCTCCCAGAACACAGTCATCTGGTGGCCCTCCTGGGCACACCGGCTGAAGACTGTGACAAGCAGTGCCTATGTGTCATCTCAATATAGGTGACTTCCATTAAAAATTCCCATGCAGCATTCCTCCTGCTTTAATGCAGTTCACCGCTGATAGGAACCACAACACTTCAAACTGAGCTCAAAGGAGAAGCATTGCAGGGCCATCTATGTTTTGTCCTTATGTGACTGATTTAAAATGCTTGTAACACCGTTCGTAGGTCGGGAAGAAGGAGGTGGGAACCGGCGAACATTTAAACAAAACTTTAATAATAAAACAAACACATAATAGCACGACAGCCCCTCGCGGAGTCCAGGCCTGGTCCTCTCTCGTCTTTCACTGTCGTCACTCCTCCTTTTATCCTTCCGGAGCTCCTCCGTGGGACTCGAGACTGGTGAGTGGCGCAGGTGTCGCGCATTAGAACGTACTCCACCGGCGTCGCTCCGTTCCCACGGCCCTCGGCCCCGCCCCTCTCGTCACAATGCTATTTTGTGTGTGTGTGTGTGTGTGTGTGTGTGTGTTTTAAGGTTCTAAAGCACTGGAACAGTTTCAGTTAGTGTCGTAAAAGAAACATTACTGGTAACAGAACTAGTGGCAGGTCTATTGCACTTGCATTGCAAGATGTAATACACAGATCCATTTTGACACATCAGATTTTTTTATTTTATGCATTTATTTGATTGATTTATTTATTTTTGTCCCGTGTATTGCTGTCACAACGTGAAACATCACAATTTTAGATTTAGTCCTGCATTTCAATATGGTCATCACTCCTGAAACTTAAAATTGTGAATGGGATATACTGTATATATAGAGCTCCCTTTATAATCAATAAAGCTTATATCACTTCAGTTCAGTTCAGAGTGAAAACTCCCATTACCAAAAAGAAAAGAAACCTTTCTATGCTGCACAATGAATCTCTAATGAACATTGTGTTTATATTGTGTTGGTTTTTGTGAAACAAATCAACAAAGCGCGCGAAGAAGTCTCGTTAAACAAACTCTGTTTTGTGTATTTGTCTGTTTACTGTATTGAGTCTGACTTAAAAACCTCTGATTAGCCATTGCGTTTGTACGCTCAACAAACCTGTCTGTGATTGGCTACAATGCTCAATGCTGCAAAAAAACACTTTAAAAATGGAATCTTTGACGCTTTTCACAGAGCACTCACACAAATATGGGAACATTTAAAAGGAGCTGCCTATCAGAGATACCAGACCCAGTATTTTGTACTATCAGTGCTGCGAAAGGGTGGGTATCATGATGTTTGTTTGTTGTTTATTTAAGTATCTACAGAAGTCCTGCTTCAAAAAATATTGAAGGTTAAGGTTAGTTCATGTTTGTGTGTATAAGCATCAAGACATTCATTTTCTCTTGTTTCTCTTGCTGCCTGCTGAATAGGAAGCCTGATAAAATCAGAACTGAAAAATTGCTTGTATTAAGATGTAAAGTAATTAACATCAACCAAAAGTATATTTTCTCTTTCTTGTCCTTATTGGCTTAATGCCTGTTTATTTACCTTACAGATCACATTATAAACCAAAGACATTACAGCTGGTACTGGGAATGGTAAGCTTAGCGTCTGTTTTGAGGTGTTTGTGTATATTCTTATCCATACATCTATGGGAATGCTATACTTAAGACAAATAGCAAAGAATTTGGACCTATTTGGTTTCCAGAACCAATATTATATTAATATATCACAAAAAAAACACTAAATTATCCGGTAACACTTTACTTGAAGGGGTGTGCATAAGACTGACATGACACCTTCATAATCATGACATGACACATGTCATGAATATGAAGGAGGTTTTATGCATGTTTATGACAACTGTCATTAAGTGTCATTCGCTCTTTTATGTCATTTTTAATGCAAATATTACATTATGTGACCTAACCCTACCCCTACCCTTACCCCTAACCATAGCCCATAACAAAGACATCTCAAACAATGTCATCTTTGCATTAAAAATTACATAACTGAGCGAATGACACTTAATGACAGTTGTCATAAACATGCATAAAAAAACCTTCATATTCATGACATGTGTCATGTCATGATTATGTAGGTGTCATGTCAGTCTTATGCACACACCTTCAAGTAAAGTGTAACCAATTATCCTAAGGTTTTTTCCAAGACCATAACTTTTGTTTTATGTAATGAGGGAGTTTTCCAAACCAGATGTAAAACATTAATTATGACATGACATCATTAGCAACCTCATAATATATTAAGACGACATGAGAGAATCTGTCAGTTCTTAAAGAGCCAGTTCTGTTCATTCAATCCTGAGGAATCTGGTTTCCCTGAACACTGACTAAATTAATTTCTTTGAAATGAGTTATAGTTTCCAGCTGCACTGACATTTGCCTTTGTTTGAGAGATTTTCTATTGATTTTTCATAGAACTCAACTATTAAATGAAGTAGTGGGGTCGGATTTGTGCAAAGTCATTATGTGGAATCATTAAAGGTTAATAACATTGTTTTAATAATATGATACGACTACTACTAATATTTTATTATCAGCAACAACAATACTATGTATTTATTATTCATTATAATATAATATTAGCAATATAAGTATCATTATTATCACATTATGTTAACGGGGACATCTTGTATATCTCAGACATTTATTTTTCAGTTTATAGATTTATTGTATAGAGTTGTATAGTCACATTTTCTTTATATCAATCAAATTAACAAACTGAGTTAAAGAGGCATGAACACCTGGTCAAGAAATACTGTAAGTTTGGGGTTATTTTCTAAAACTCATGAAGAGGCAAGTTTGAACCTGAGGCCGAAATCTCATATCTCTTATCTTAACTGTACCTAATGTCTGAAATGGACCCCGCTGCTCGTGTCTGCAGATGGATATTGGGCTCTGTATGGCGTATTCAACATCCTGACATCTCTGATTCTGTGGTTTGCTGGCTAAATATTTTATATGTTTACCTTATGCTCCCCATGCAGTGAGAGTGAGCGTATGGCAGCCCGTGCAAGCTGAGAGAAGAGAGTGTTCTGTAAGCCAAACACGAATCCTCCACCCTTGTAACAATAATGAACTGATACTAAATGCCCTTTAGACAGAGGTAAAGTTAGGTGTCGGACAGAGTGTGTTTGCTTGTTGTCTATGCTGTGTCCTGTGGGAAACACTCCATGATGGAGATCCATAAGTCTGTGTTCCTGTCTCTTTCTTCATCTCTACAGCTTATGCAGTAATGCACAGCTGTGTGTAATTGATGACATATTTTGGCTTGCTCTCATGATCTAATTAGGCTTGTAATCTTCCATACAGTGTGTGCATGAATCATATAAACGGTATATTTATGATGGTGATTAGAGTTCAAGAAAGTGGCATTATTTTCTCTCCTATAGAACACTTGGCTTTTTCTAACTGTCACTGGTTAAATGTCATTGTTATTTAGCCCAAAACCCATCAATCATAGTTTAACAGCTTTGTGTTGAGAAAAACATCTCATTGTGTCTTTTCGGGTAGCACATCATGTCTCATCAGCGAATGACACAAAATGCTCATTTCAAACTGTACATGCTAGACCTGCAAGCTCACTCACTCAGTGTAGGCCACAAAGCTGTAATTGCTATATAAAACAAAAGTAATACTCAATAAAGCAGAAAACACTACAGCCATTTACTGCATAAAACGGAAGGATTACTGTCAGGATAGCAGGTAAACATGCCATTGCTTTCTAGTGTACACTCCCAGTGGCAGAGTAACAGCTCTGGGCTCATAAGATAAAAGCTCTCAGCTATTTATTAATGTGAGCAGATAAATGAAAGTACAGAGATGTTGTTCAATAAAACATAATTGCATCATTACACAATGAAGGCACCTGTAGGCTAATGTGAGGACTTGAAGTAGATGCTACGTGCTTCTTTGGTTTGTTTTTTGTTTCTCACATACACATACACACACACACACACACATATATATATATATATATAATGGCTGTGTTCTCCTGACATCTATCTACATTGAACTCCTGGCATGATGCAGAGACCTGAGAGGTAATTAAGTTTGAGATGTTGTTTTCTCTCAGCACAGCTGACTCTGTGAAAGAATAACAAGCCGGCACAACAGCCAGTCGCCTGTAACTTATGGTCTATCGCCACACATTCAGGAAGAACCATGATTCAGCCTGTCAGGATGAGCGACGCTACACAAAACACTTCAGGTTTTGTTGAGGAAAAAAAAAGATTTTTAAGGAAACGTCCTAGTTGTAATTGTTAATGATTTAGAGTTTTGAGTTTTTGTGGATTATTTAGATTTTGTGTTAAAACATTTTATTTTAGTCAGGCATCTCACCTACTTTCCGAGAGTTATGACAAATTTCCCCATCAGCAGTTTAAACCCAGCCGGAGCAGAGCATTGCCACATAATTACACAGCTCTGTTCACAAGCCTTTTGCTTCTTTTGCTAATGTATATTGTTGTTTAGACCAGTGTGCCTTTGCAGAAATCATGTTTGCTATTAGGTCATTAAAAAAGGCTTAAAAGTGACTTCCAACTGCATCTCAAAATTCATTGCTGCCTTAAGTTTTTTTTGTCCCCCAAGCACTTTGAATACAATTACTGATGAAGAATTTCATAGAAGAAAATTAATAAAAATGAAATGAGACAGACACACAGACAGTATTAAATGGATGGAAGCAAAGATGTTATAGTGATAGGATTTTTTTATTGTGTATGCAAAGTTATTTCATCATACATTTTTGAGCTTTGTTTTGTATTCTAATAAATAATATTTCTCCTTGTAGAAGCTATTAAATTTGACATGAAATTAAAATACAGATTATCTTATAGAGAATGATTCATCCATGCATATTTAATTTTTTTAATTTGTTTTGACAATGTAATTTTTAATCAAAACGTCTTAACTTAAAAATATAATATTTTCAATGGAATGACAGACACATTTTCATTTAGAGTAAATTGGGCCATTTTTAACAGTTATCTCATTGTTAAAAAGTGGCACAATTTTTCTGAATTGACTCTATAATTCTCCAGTAAATAAACTTTGGACACATATGTGTATTTTGTTGTAGAAGTTCTTCTACACTTCTTTTTGCCACTTCTGGGCAAAAAAATATTTTACAATGTATGTTGTAGAAAAAACAAAAGCAACATTCAGTAATGTAACACACAACTGTAACATAAATAAATAAATAAATTTATGCGATCTAATATATTCATTGGATTTGTTCTGTTTCCTCTACAATGCTGAGCATAGCTTGCATTTGAAGGCTTCAATTTGTAAGTGCAGTGGTTGAAATGGAATAGCAATGTGTTTGGCTGTTTCATGAGAGATGTAGTATTAGAGCTGAGGCCCCAATCTATTGAAGGGCCAGTGCTGCTATATCACAACAATTGAGTTAGCTCAGTGCAATTGCTGTCCATTCAAAGGCTGAGAAATTGAGTTTCAAGCTTGAAGCACTACCATTGCCCTGGAGGAGGGGTGGAAGGAGGGTAGAGTGATACAGAAATGAAGGAAAGACAAACATAAAACCATACAAACTATTGACCAGAGACAATGAGACAAAGAGTGCATGTACTTACTCTGCAGAAAACAACATCTTACACATGAGCGTTCTAATAAAAAAGTCCTGAGGCCTTAAGTTCACTTTAATAAAAAACTTGGGTGTAGTTAAAAATTATGCTGTTAAAGTTTAATTTCTTCTGACCAGCATTGATTCAAACATAGTCATTTTGGCATTCATATTTTCAGTTCCCATGTAGCCTGATCATATAGGCTCTATGTTTTCAGGAATTTATATCAGAAAGGACAAGACAACCCACTGCAAGCTTCTGGGAGTTAATTAATTCAGGCACAACAGTGTTTCAAATGACAATGGTTTGCTGAGTTGAGAAATTGAGCTTCGTTTTTGGTGTTTGGTGAAATAGCCATTGTCTCGCCTGCAGTAAAAACAGTGTTTAATTAATGATTTAGTTTTTAACTTTAAGATGATGAAAGCGTGATGTTTTCTGTTTATTGCACTATTAATTATATGGCCAAATTAAATTTGATCTTGTATTGTTTGATGTTATTGCACTTAGACAATTGGGAGAAGAGTCAGGAAGAGCAAGATAGAGGGAGAGAACATTTATAATCTTTGAGGATATCAATATCATAAGATTTATGTATTTTTACATAGAATGTAATGTGAGGACACCGAGCTTGTGAAGCAGAAATGGTTTATCTCAGGCCATGTTCCTTTTCTTTTCTAAGGATTTCGCATTGCTATCTCATGGGATCAGTACAAACACACGTGCCTGGTTTGGTCAGACACATTAATTGTCTAATGAGAGGATGCTCATGTCTGCACCATGTTCGTTCTCTGTTGTGTGTTACAGGCCAGCAGATGTAGGAAAGTTAATTCAACCAGAGATGGTATAAGGATGAGAAAATCAATCACTTGTAGAAAAATGAATCAGAGAAATAGCAACACACGATATGAATATGTATTCCTGTAGCTCAAAGCATAGAGCATGGCTCTAGCAGCGCCCAGGTCATGGGTTCAATTCCCAGGGAATGACTGACCAGATAAAATTCATACCAGCAATGCAATGTAAGTCGCTTTGGATAAAAGCGTCTTCCATATGTAAATGAAATCTCGCTTTTAAGTTAATAATTTAAAAGAACAAATCAACTTTTTATTGTAGATTATGCATTGGCTGGACTGTAACCTGAAAATACATTGTTGTTGTTTTTTTACTCGATTTCATCTAAAGCACAATTTATGACAGTGTTGTCATGTTTTATTGCTGATTTTAACAGTGCTTTTGATTCAACTCCCTCTTCTTTGAATGTGTACACTGAAAATAAAAATAAAGTTTCTTAATTGGGATTAATGGTGCATGAAGAACATTTAATATCTATGGAACCTTACAAAAGGTTATTTATATTGAAAAAGGTTAATTAAATTAAACGGTTTACACTTCAAAAAATATTTTAAGATCTGTTCACTGGCATCACTGCATGTTAAAACCCAATTTTACCCTTTTTTAATGTGTAAATGTGTTTAATTGTGAGATTTGTGATTAAAGAGCCCTTACTGAAGGATGTTCATTTAACTATTTACATGTAAAATGTGTCAGAAATGTTTACTATAGTGCTGTTGTATCTATTATACACTGTGACAAAATCAGTTATTTCTATATTACAAATTTTCCATATTTATTTTTTACAGGTGTTTTTGCACCTAATTGCGTTGTGTTTTAGGGTTAACGGAAATGTCTGTACAATTGCTGGATAATACCCTGGCAGAAAATTACCAGTACATTTTATGTTATGTTATGTTTTGTATTTATGTATGTATCATAGGCGGAAATCCTATGTATCATAGGCGTACCTATCTGAGGGTTGCCCCCCCTAAAAATATGATTAAAAACCACGCTGTGCATTGTAAATAACAATGTCTTATACTTTAATCAATTGTAAGTAGTAAAAAAACACAAACGGGGGGCAAAATTTTGAGTCTCCCCCTCCCTTGCCTCACTTTGGTCCAAATTTCTTTCGTCTTTTACATCACCTACACACACATAAGTCCGGTGAGAGAGAACAAAGCCAATAGTTGAGGAAGTCCAGTAAGTAAGGCTGTCAAGGCTAATTTTTTCACTTAAACATCCGATGAAGTGATTAGTTTCTCTTTAATACAGATGATGCCAATGTATTTTTCGATAAATCCGCTATCCTCCTGAGACCCAGCTATGGAGTTTTTGCCTCTGTAGTGGACATTATATTTTAGTGAATTTCTCTGAGACCTCACATGTCACAGGTTTAAGTCTGGATGTCCTGTACAGAGCACATTCAGGGCTTTTCAGAGATACCAAATGATTGGATGGTTCACCATGGCCACTCCCTCTCCTTGGTTTTTAAAAATGGCTGACATTAATTTAGTGATAAAATTGTACATCCTTATGGATATATGATAATATTTTGTAATTACAAATTAAATCTGATTAAATTGTTTGTCATAAATCAACATCTCAGGAAAATGTTATGGGGTTTCAAATCAAAATATGACTTCCTGTTATGAAACAGGACATCATTTCATACATGTCCACTGTAGAGGACACCAGGACTAAAAGCATGTTTATTATACATTTTGGGAGACAAAACAATTGAATAGGAAAACAAATTATATATCATTATTCTTATGAAATATTACATATTATTATGAAAATCTGGCCAATTACTACTCCCATCATTACACTTCTTTTTTCAACATGCTGTCCCAACAACATTTTAATATGCAAATTAGATGCAGTGTATAGATAACATTGTGCTTAATGGGAAAACCAGTTTATGGAATTTTTACACACATATTTCATAAAGCAAAATGATATATCAAATCATTGTGTTATATATTTTATAACATAGTTGAGATCCATCCTTAAACAAAGTTAGGTATAAAAAAATCCTGAAACCTAAAAATTGATTGGTGATTTAAAAAAAAAATTCCCATTGTTTTTGCCTTTTCATGTCTATTCTTGTCATGAAAGTCCTGGTGTCCTCTACAGAGGACATAGCATAACATATAAATAAAATATAATTTTTCAAAAATTGTATTTTACCATTTTCTTCTTATGCTCTAAACAATGTAATGACATGAAAAAATACTAAATTCACAAAGCTTTTTATTTCTGGTTCTCAGGAGGCTATGTTAGCAATAATAACGTTACCTGCTTGAGGGAAATGGTTGCCAGGTTTTCTTAACAAAACCCGCCCAATTGCTACTAAAAACTAACCGCGTTTCGAGGGGTCCCCCGGTAAAAATCGCGTTCTGGGGGCTAAAATACACGTTATTGGGGTCGCTTCAACCCGCGGACATGAAAAACAACCCGCAGCAACAGTGATAAAGTAGCCCAATTCCACGGGAAAACCGCGGACTAAGCAACACTGTGACGGATACACCGGACACGAGCGCTGTCACGGCGCGACCACAACAGCTTGGAGTTGTCTAATTTGGCACGGTCTCCCTGCAGCACTAATAGTAGTAAGCCATTCCTCTGTGTATACATCATATGCACGGAGGACGAAACCTGCAAAACAATAAATAAAAAAATACACAAATAAATAAATAAATATGCAAATAAATAAATAAATGTCTGTATAAATACACAAATTCTTGTTTAAATACATATAGAAATAATTAAATGTGAGTAAAGTAGGCAAATAAATAAAATAAATTGGTGGACAAATGGAAAACGTTTAAGGAAATGCTAAATTCATCCTATTTATTTTCCTTTGATCACTCATTAATTTCTGAATGTAGTTCCACATTTATTTTTCCTCTGCACAACATGCTAATGAGAGGGTGTCAACCATGGACTTGGTCGGGGTCATGTCATAGCTGGGGGCGCGGCTTTCCCGCTGACAGGAAATGCATGGTGTAAATCCAGTATGGTCTACAAAAGTCACTTTTTGTTTGTTTGTTTGTTTGTTTATTTGACAAAAAAAGTAGTGAATACACTCTGTTCGTCAAGGATAACACAATAAAGTTTAAAACAAAACTTATTTCCATTGTGGTCCTTGATGTAAAGCACAAACTTCACTCCCGGTAACAGGTACACTGGCACTACATTATAAATACAAAAATTACAATAAAATTCCACTATAAAATTCTACAATAAAATGTTCCGTTTAACAGAGCAAGATACATAAAAAACTGAGCTGTATTGTCCGTACAGTATCTGTGACTTT
>NW_015505573.1:656556-658172 GCF_001515645.1 Sinocyclocheilus grahami
ATATTATTATGAAAATCTGGCCAATTACTACTCCCATCATTACACTTCTTTTTTCAACATGCTGTCCCAACAACATTTTAATATGCAAATTAGATGCAGTGTATAGATAACATTGTGCTTAATGGGAAAACCAGTTTATGGAATTTTTACACACATATTTCATAAAGCAAAATGATATATCAAATCATTGTGTTATATATTTTATAACATAGTTGAGATCCATCCTTAAACAAAGTTAGGTATAAAAAAATCCTGAAACCTAAAAATTGATTGGTGATTTAAAAAAAAAATTCCCATTGTTTTTGCCTTTTCATGTCTATTCTTGTCATGAAAGTTCTGGTGTCCTCTACAGAGGACATAGCATAACATATAAATAAAATATAATTTTTCAAAAATTGTATTTTACCATTTTCTTCTTATGCTCTAAACAATGTAATGACATGAAAAAATACTAAATTCACAAAGCTTTTTATTTCTGGTTCTCAGGAGGCTATGTTAGCAATAATAACGTTACCTGCTTGAGGGAAATGGTTGCCAGGTTTTCTTAACAAAACCCGCCCAATTGCTACTAAAAACTAACCGCGTTTCGAGGGGTCCCCCGGTAAAAATCGCGTTCTGGGGGCTAAAATACACGTTATTGGGGTCGCTTCAACCCGCGGACATGAAAAACAACCCGCTGATAAAGTAATAAAGTAGCCCAATTCCACGGGAAAACCGCGGACTAAGCAACACTGTGACGGATACACCGGACACGAGCGGCGCGACCAATATATATATATAAATCTTAGCAAGCATCGATTGTGCACTCATTTCGTATGGCCAAAAAAAATCGTCCAGTTTGCCAACATCGGAATCTGTTTCGCCTATATGGAGGCCGAAACCTGCAAAAACAATAAATAAATAAATACACAAATAAATAAATAAATATGCAAATAAATAAATAAATGTCTGTATAAATACACAAATTCTTGTTTAAATACATATAGAAATAATTAAATGTGAGTAAAGTAGGCAAATAAATAAAATAAATTGGTGGACAAATGGAAAATGTTTAAGGAAATGCTAAATTCATCCTATTTATTTTCCTTTGATCACTCATTAATTTCTGAATGTAGTTCCACATTTATTTTTCCTCTGCACAACATGCTAATGAGAGGGTGTCAACCATGGACTTGGTCGGGGTCATGTCATAGCTGGGGGCGCGGCTTTCCCGCTGACAGGAAATGCATGGTGTAAATCCAGTATGGTCTACAAAAGTCACTTTTTGTTTGTTTGTTTGTTTGTTTATTTGACAAAAAAAGTAGTGAATACACTCTGTTCGTCAAGGATAACACAATAAAGTTTAAAACAAAACTTATTTCCATTGTGGTCCTTGATGTAAAGCACAAACTTCACTCCCGGTAACAGGTACACTGGCACTACATTATAAATACAAAAATTACAATAAAATTCCACTATAAAATTCTACAATAACATTTTCCGTTTAACAGACCAAGATACATAAAAAACTGAGCTGTATTGTCCGTACAGTATCTGTGACTTTACAAATGACCCAAAGAAATGGCCAGTGTCGTTTCTTGACGTCATTTTTTGTAACCCGATTGAGTCTCCAGCTA
>NW_015505573.1:658399-662968 GCF_001515645.1 Sinocyclocheilus grahami
TTTTTCCCATTAGTTATCAGAACAGAAAATACAGGAGACAAAAATATGTTTATTAAGCAAATAACGGTTCAGTATTACAATTAAGAGCTATGCAAGCATTAATATTTTACATTGGCCACTTAAAATCGTTTATGATTTAGCTCTCTCATGATTATAACTACAAAACGAACACTATGAAAAAGTGTAAGATAATCAGTCACCTTGACTGATGAAGTTAATACGCATGCACAGGCAAACGCTCAAGCGCGTCACACACGATCCGCCTACTCTTGCATAATTGGCACCCTCTCATTAGCATGTGGAAAAAGTGGAACTACATTCAGAAATAAATGAGTGATCAATGGAAAATAGTTAGGATGGGTTTAACATTTCCTTAAACATTTTCCATTTGCCCACCAATTTATATTATTTATTTGCCTACTTTCATCACATATATAATTATTTATTTATGTATTTAAACAAGAATATGTGTATTTATGCACATATTTATTTATTTATTTGTGTATTTATTTATTTATTGTTTTTGCAGGTTTCGTCCTCCATACATAGGCGCGGGAGGTGGGGGTGCTGCAGCTTATTTTTCCCCCCTGTTTTTTTTCTGTGGGCAACTGTTTAACTGTTGGGAATAAAAAAAATCGTTGGCAAAGGCTATTACACTATCACCAACGTGTGATTGGGCTAGTCAATATTACAAAAGACAGTCACCAGTCGTCAGCTCCAGTAGCGCAGATGGTAAAACGTGTGTCATCCACCTTTTGACGCGATCGGGTTCGTATCTGCCTTTTGGCAAACTTTTTTTCTCCATTTTCAAATTTCAAATCACATCAGAAAAGCTTTTATTTTGTAATAAAAATGAAGGAAATAATCAAAAAGTTGAAAAAGTATCGGGTAGGGTTAGGGTAGGTGTAGGGAGGGCTTTTGTCCCAATAAGGTGGCATCCATTTAATAATTTGAATTAAAATTAAAATTTACACGCAATAAGTTATTATTGCATACTGTTTTATAATGTATTACAATGCTAGGGTGCAGATAATTGCCACTATTGGCAATAAGTAATTAGCAGAATATCCTGCTATTTTAATATAGTATAAATCGCTATTTTCACTTAGTGTGAATAGCATCTATCGCTAAGAAAATATGCTACTTATTTTAGTTTTATTTATTTATTTATTTTAGTTTTATTTCTTTATTTATTTTAGTTTTGATCTTAGTTAGGTGTCCTTAGACGGAGAAGAAAGAGGAAGAATGATGCCAATGATACTTATATAAAGAGTTATAAAGAGTTCAGATATATTTAAATACATTTATAAAGCAGTAGGAGAACATCTAAATAACTACATGACATTGTATTCAAGTGCTGTCACTGTGCTAAAGGCTTTGGTAAAGCTGACTCTGTGCAAACTACAACACATAAGTAAGCATTAGTATCTGTACACACCATAACACACTATTACTCACACACACACACACACACACACACACACAATATAAAACAAAGACACTCCGGGGAAAAACAGAGAAAGAAAGTTCAACGAGAGAGAGAGAGTGAGAGAGAGTATGAAAAAGAGATTTTGAGGATTATGTCTGTCTTTCTGTGAGCTGCTGTGACCTTACCACTGATATTTCATGCAAATACATTCAGTCACAGACTAAAATTGTGTATGTGTGTCAGAATAATGCAACTGAGATCAAATATAAGGATTGTTGTTATTTCAAACCGTGTTTTTGTGTGTTGAGCATAATGTGAAAGAACGGTTATAGGTGTGCGTATATAGGGTGTGAGAACAAAAGATGAAGAGGATGTTGGAACAGCACTTTTCAAGCTTTTGTTCTTTTAGAGGAGAGGGACTTATAAGTCTCCAAAATAGCATATATCATTTAAAATATGTACCAGTCGGTAGCAATGGGAATAACAGGGAATAAGAGACTTCTGCCTGGGTTACACTGCAACCTCTGTGTAAAACGACGACTAGGAACAAGAAAAGAGTTTTCATTCAATGCTGAACTCTTTACTTTCTTTCTGCAGTACTTCCATTACAGGTACACTCAGGGGCGCGGTAAGATGTTTTGTACAGTAAATTAACATACTTTACAGAAGGCCAACAATTCACTAAAAATGTTTTTTATTGGTCTTATGAAGTATTCTAATTGGTTGAGATAGTGAATTGGTGGGTTTTTGTTAAATGTGAGACAAAATCATCACAATTAAAAGAACCAAAGACAAACTATTTCAGTCTGTGTGCATTGAATTTATATAATACACGAGTTTCACAATTTGAGTTGAATTACTGAAATAAATGAATTTTTCCATGACGTTCTAATTTATTGAGATGCACCTGTATGTTCCTACTTCAAATTCTTATTCTATTCCAATTGCTAACCTTTACCTTGGTAACTGTAATTTCTGCAAAATGTAGCAGTTAAATAAAACATACAATTACAACACAACTTTTTATCTTAGTATTAACCACCACTTTCACAATAAATACAAAAGGTTAAATTTGTTAAGATTAGTTAATGTATTTGATATAATGTACTAACAATAAACAACAACATGTATAGCCTTTTTATCTCATTTTAGTGTTCATTTTAAACATACTATGAATAAATACTAAAAATATGCTGTTGTTCATTTATGCTTGTTCATAATATGTTTAATTAAAGTTGATTTATGCAACACTGTATGTTAAAAATGAATGTATGTGTGTGTGTGTGTGTAAAAATCAACATTTAACCTAGATTAATACATGTTGCTATTAGTTAAGTTCATGATGAGACCTAATTCAATAATTAATGTTAACAAATCAAACCTCATAAAGTGTGTCCAAAAAAGAAAAATTCACAGTTGTAACAATAACCATATTAGCTGTGGTGTTTTGGAAACTGTGGTTACCATGGTGACATTGTGTCATAAGGGAATAGGATTGAATCTAAACAAGGTTTAATAAAACCCAAGACTGCTATTTAGATAAACTGTGTGACTGTTTGTCCATAATGGAGAAGTTGAGTTGAACTGAGTGCTGTTAATGTAACAGTAGCTGAGCAATACATAAGTACATGAAGACAGGTGTGTTGGTGAGATAAAGAAATGGAGGGTATCTAGGTCTGTTAGCAGCTGTGTTTGTCTTGTGTACCAAACAAAAAAGACTGTCATAGCTATCGTGATTGATGCTTGTTTTCTGAAATAGTTAGCAGCATTTACATGGCTCCCTGGTGCCGATGTGTGCGGACTACACAAACAGACCTGCTGTCTTTTTTTGGTCTCTCTCTCTGATTAAGCTGTTGTTTTATGAAATGCTGTTAACACACAAAGCCACTTAAAGGACGGATGATCAACATTGCATTTATACAGAGTACTTGTATCAGGATTACA
This sequence comes from Sinocyclocheilus grahami, assembly GCF_001515645.1. Taxonomy (NCBI): domain Eukaryota; kingdom Metazoa; phylum Chordata; class Actinopteri; order Cypriniformes; family Cyprinidae; genus Sinocyclocheilus; species Sinocyclocheilus grahami. The sequence continues at coordinate 661,773 of NW_015505573.1, forward strand.
TTGATTGCGCAATGTGGACACTAAGAGCTGAAAATAGGTTTTTGAATTTTTAGTGCACAGGTATACATAAGAATAGCTTCGACACTGAGTATGTGAAGTGGGCTGTTCATACAGATAAGAGCATGTTCACGCTGTTCATATGCAATGTATTTTCATTGCAGCTAGTCCTAACCTCAACTATACTGTAATGTCTTCTAAAACAGTACCACAGTACTCTATCAAGCAAAAAATTGTTATTTGTTCTCCTGCTTTCAAGGTTGGCAAACATGACACAAGTAATTTGGTGTTAGTTAGCAAAAGGAAAACTGGCCAGAATGACAGTGATATAGAAAATACTTGATAATTGGCACTAAATTGAAACGTAGACATTAACAAAGAGCAAAGCTACTGCATTTTGTGAAAGCCATGTCCTCCAGTCCTCAGAGATGCAAATTGCCAACACCACTGGCATTAATATAACGTTTTAGTATTTATTCATGCTCTATTTTGAATTATCTTTAATAAAAATAATAATAATAATTTTTGTTTCAGTTTTCATTTTAGTTTAAGTTTTAGTGTTTTTGTTACGTGGTTTTGGCACTTAAAAAAAAACATATTTCTATTTATCAACAACAACAACAACAACAACAATAATAATAATAATAATACCCAGCCATATCACCCTGCAGCCCAAGACTGGTTGCCCACTGAAGCTAAGCAGGTTTGAGCCTGGTCAGTATCTGGATGGGAGACCTCCTGGGAAAACTAGGTTGCTGTTGGACGAGGTGTTAGTGAGGCCGGCAGTGGGTGCTCACCCTGTGGTCTGCGTGGGTCCTAACGCCTCAGTATAGTGACGGGGACACTATACTGACAAAAAGCACCATCTTTCGGATGAGACGTTAAACCAAGGTCCTGACTCTCTGTGGTCATTAAAAATCCCATGGCACCTCTCGTAAAAAGTAGGGGTGTACAGACAGACGGACAGACGAGGCGAGAGAAAAGGAGACGGAAGGATGAGGAGAGACAGATACGAGAGAGGGGAGAGAGGAAAAAAAAAAAATATATATATATAGCGGTCCGGTTCCCAGACACACTGCAGCTTGGTCCTCAACAGGCTGAAAGGCTCTCACTTGCGGTGCCATGCGATGGTACTGGACATCGTTGGTGGACGGTCCACCGCTCCTCCGCCTCCTGGCGGACGGCGCTGGTGACTACTG
>NW_015505573.1:671197-674304 GCF_001515645.1 Sinocyclocheilus grahami
CCCCCCCCGCCCCTCGCAGGCCGGGGGGTCCTCCCGAGACTGCGTTCTGCTCCCCCCCTCTGGGGGAGCCGATCACGGTGGCCGCGGCGTACCTGGAGGTAAAGACAGACAGACGAGGCAAGAGAAAAGGAGACGGAAGGATGAGGAGAGACAGATACGAGAGAGGGGAGAGAGGAAAAAAAAAAAAAGAAGATCGGTCCGGTTCCCGGACACACTGCCACTTGGTCCTCAATCGGCTGAGAGGCTCTCACCCGCGGGGCCATGCGATGGTACTGGACATCTTTGGTGGACGGCCCACCGCTCCTCCGCGTCCTGGCGGATGGCGATGGCTCCTCCTATTGAGGGTAGCCGGTAACGAGTCCCCCGTTCCCTGCTCCTTCCCAATCACGGCAGACGGCAGCAGGCTCCGGCCTCCTGGCAAATGGGGCCGACTCCTCCGCTCCCTCTCGGATGGCAGCTAAAATAAATTTGAATATCATCTGCGTAACAGTGGAAGTTAAACCCATTATTATTTGTCCAATTGGTAGCATATAAATGGTAAAGAGGAGAGGGCCCAAAACAGAACCTTGAGGTACACCAGAACTGATGGATTTGGTAGATGATTTGTGTTTCTGGTATATAACAAATTGTTGCCTCCCGGTCAAATAGGAGGAAAACCATTCAAGGGCTGTGCCAGTTATTCCAATTGCTGAAAGCCGTGAGTGGAGTATCTCATGACACAGTGTCAAAAGCTAAGCTGAGGTCTAACAGAAAGAGAGTACTGAGAGCACTAGAATCAGAAGGCAAGAGAAGATCATTAAGGGCTGTTAACCAGGGCTGTTTCAGTACTGTGCAATGGACAAAAGCCAGACTGGAAGGGCTCGTAGAGGTTGTGTGCTGTTAAGAAGGTCTGTAACTGGGAGGCAACAACTTTTTCTAATATCTTAACGTGAAAAGATAAGTTTGAAATAGGCCTATAGCTACTTAGGGAAGAAGGTTCGCGACCATGCTTTTTAAGAACTGGACTGACAGCAGCAATCTTAAGCTTTGATGGTACAGTTCCAGATGACATTGACATATTAATGAAGTGAGTGATAGGTAGTGACAAAGCAGGCAAGCAATTCTTCAGTAAAGAGGTAGGTGCAGGTTCAAGAAGACTAGTAGAGGAATTAGACAGCCTGATTAACTCATCAACCACTGTGGGGACAATAGAGTCAAAACTAGAGAAGTTATGAGCATGGCGTAATGAGGTAGAGTGTTGACCGGTATGAGATGTTTTACTCTGAAAAAAGTTCAGGAAAGCATCACACATTTGATCAGAGCCCTCTAGAGACTGTGCGGGAGGCTGAGTTAACTTTTTAATCGTAGTAAATAATGTTCTAGGCCTGTTTTTGGACTTATTAATGAAAGTAGATAAATAAGATGATCGAGCTGCATTAAGAGCATTCCTGTACTGCTTAATATGTTCAGTATATTCCAAGTAGTGAACAATAAGGCCAGTTTTCTTATAAAGCCTTTCCAGCCAGCGGCCCTTAGTTTTCATTGCCCTAAGCTTCGTGTTGAATCAAGGAGAAGTGCGCGAGGAAGGGACCTGTCTAGATTTTAAAGGAGCAAAATGATTCAAAATAGTATAAATACTTTCATCATAGATATTAAGAATATCTTCATCTTTCAATCTTTATTTTACAGTTTTAGTAATTGTAGTACTTTTTATTGTTAGTTGCCAAAGTAACATTTCTAATTTCCATTTTTCTAATTTCTTTCCTTTTTCTTTTGGATCTTACGTTTTTCATCAAATTTATATTTTATTTTATTTCAACTTTATTTCAGTTCACAATTTAATTTTTTTTATTAACTCATCAACCACTGTGGGGACAATAGAGTCAAAACTAGAGAAGTTATGAGCATGGCGTAATGAGGTAGAGTGTTGACCGGTATGAGATGTTTTACTCTGAAAAAAGTTCAGGAAAGCATCACACATTTGATCAGAGCCCTCTAGAGACTGTGCGGGAGGCTGAGTTAACTTTTTAATCGTAGTAAATAATGTTCTAGGCCTGTTTTTGGACTTATTAATGAAAGTAGATAAATAAGATGATCGAGCTGCATTAAGAGCATTCCTGTACTGCTTAATATGTTCAGTATATTCCAAGTAGTGAACAATAAGGCCAGTTTTCTTATAAAGCCTTTCCAGCCAGCGGCCCTTAGTTTTCATTGCCCTAAGCTTCGTGTTGAATCAAGGAGAAGTGCGCGAGGAAGGGACCTGTCTAGATTTTAAAGGAGCAAAATGATTCAAAATAGTATAAATACTTTCATCATAGATATTAAGAATATCTTCATCTTTCAATCTTTATTTTACAGTTTTAGTAATTGTGGTACTTTTTATTGTTAGTTGCCAAAGTAACATTTCTAATTTCCATTTTTCTAATTTCTTTCCTTTTTCTTTTGGATCTTACGTTTTTCATCAAATTTATATTTAATTTTATTTCAACTTTATTTCAGTTCACAATTTAATTTTTTTGTTTTGTTTTGTTTTAGTTAACAATAACACTTTACAATTCAGTAACCTTTGATCTATTAGGCATTGTGAATAACCATTATTGGAGAGAACCTTTACCGATTTTCCTTTCTCCTTCATGAATATCAGTCACTCAGAATGAGTCAGAAGAACAATCAGGATATTACATTTGGGGGCAGTTTTGCCTTTTATTGAAACAATGGGCCTGTTGCATAAACTGCTTAAACTAGTCTTAAAAAGTTAGTCATGTAATTTGTTTTCTTCTAGACTGGTCATAACTTTTTTTAATCAGTTAAAAAAAAATGGTAGACTGGTTTAGTTTGAATTAAAATTATGACTGGTTACCCATTTGGCTAACTGCTAGTTGGTCAAACTAGTTCTTAAGACAGTCTTAACATAGTGGCACTGGCTGTGTATGCAACTGGCCCAATATCTGAGGTACTGTAATAAAAGAGCTAATGACTGCAAATGTATTGTATATATATATATATATATTAATAAAAGAGCTAATGTCTGCAAATGTATTGTATATATATATATATATATATATATATACAGTATATATATATATATATATATATATATATATATATATATATATACAGTGGGGAAA
>NW_015505573.1:674996-690090 GCF_001515645.1 Sinocyclocheilus grahami
AGGGTAATTTGCTCCGAAGCAAGCTGAAAAGCTGCTGAATAATACTGAATACAGCTTATATAGGAATGCCGCGATAGGTGTCGTATTCCTATAGGTAGATGTGATCAGCTGAGAATCAGCTGATGCAAGCTTGACTCACGTGACCTGCCAGAACTAACGCTAAAGCTTGATTTTTGGTTTCATCTGACCATGTGACATTCTCCCAATCCTCTTCTGGCTCATCCAAATGCTCTCTAGCAAACTTCAGACGGGCCTGGACATGTACTGGCTTAAGCAGGGGGACACGTCTGGCACTGCAGGATTTGAGTCCCTGGCGGTGCAGTGTGTTACTGATGGTAGGTTTTGTTACTTTGGTCCCAGCTCTCTGCAGGTCATTCGCTAGGTCCCCCCGTGTGGTTCTGGGTTTTTTGCTCACAGTTCTTGTGATCATTTTGACCCCACGGGGTGAGATCTTGCGTGGAGCCCCAGATCGAGGGAGATTATCAGTGGTCTTGTATGTCTTCCATTTTCTAATAATTGCTCCCACAGTTGATTTCTTCACACAAAGCTGCTTACCTATTGCAGATTTAGTCTTCCCAGCCTGGTGCAGGTCTACAATTTTGTTTCTGGTGTCTTTTGACAGCTCTTTGGTCTTGGCCATGGTGGAGTTTGGAGTGTGACTGTTTGAGGTTGTGGACAGATGTCTTTTATACTGATAACAAGTTCAAACAGATGCCATTAATACAGGTAACGAGTGGAGGACAGAGGAGCCTCTTAAAGAATAAGTTACAGGTCTGTGAGAGCCAGAAATCTAGCTTGTTTGTAGGTGACCAAATACTTATTTTACTGAGGAATTTACCAATTAATTCTTAAAAAATCCTACAATGTGATTTTCTGGATTTTTTTTTCTCATTTTGTCTCTCTTAGTTGAGGTATACCTATGATGAAAATTACAGGCCTCTCTCATCTTTTTAAGTGGGAGAACTTGCACAATTGGTGGCTGACTAAATACTTTTTTGCCCCACTGTATATATATGAGTATTTGTGTATGCTGACAGCTCTGAGAGGTGCTGGCTGAGTTAATCAGTGTGTGTGTTGATTTGAGAAGCAATGAAGTGCCTATTCTATTCAAACACTGAATAATGGCGTTGCCAGGTTCATGTCTTTGGGTTCAGAAAACAAATTCTCCCCCCACCTGGTCTTCTGTCCTCTATTCCCTTTCTCTCCCTCATTCTGTCCCATGCCCCTGTCTATTCTACACTCTTTTCATCAGCCATTTCCATTCCGAGCACAAGCAGCATTTGTATGCACTGATGAACAGAAGTACCATTCATTTCATTTTTGTCGTCCTTTAACGACTTCTAAAATGAAGGGAAAGAGATGAAAAATGGGGCTCGCTATCTGTAAACACACGATTAATAATAACAACATAATGACTAGCACTGAAAGGCAAATAGGATACATTAGTGATTTGAATGGTAGTAATGTACTGTGTGATTAGTAATGTCTAAGCCGTGTAATAGTGGATTGTAGTGCTTTTCAAATCTGCTCCTGGAGGGCCACCATTCTGCAGAGTTTCGCTCCAAACCTAACCAAACACAACTGAACAAGTTAATCAAGGAGGTCTGTAATACCTGCAGAAAGCGATCTGTTAGCATTGCCATTCATCTCAGTGGCAGTTGCTCGGCGGCTGCAGGAAGTTTGCCATTTGAAATCTGACAATTTTATTCATGGAACCACTTTTTTTTTTACCCAATCACATGAGCCGTAAAATTCTGGGGAGCAATGGCAATGCAAAAAATGTCATGGTCTGGTGGGCTTTCAAATGTTTGAGGGCCATGGGCTAAAAATAAATGTTCTTAAATTATGTCCAATAATATTCAATTTACATTTTTTTCTACAATTTCAATAAAAGTGAAATTTTCAAGTGGAACTATATTTTCTAATATAAATAAAATAAAATAAACATGTTAAAAAAATATATGTGATATGGCATGGCAGGCCAAATCAAAGGTCCCCAATTGTTAATTCTGGCCCTTTGGCACTGGTTTGGACATCTCTGCTCTAGTCTGAATGACATTTTTTTTTCCAGCATCAGTGAAGCAAAGTTGTGTGCACATGGTACCTAGTTGATATAGAAAGTGCTTTATAAACTGTGCTTTAATCATTGTATTTACCATAGTCTGGCAGTGGCATCAAATCTTTGTTTGGTTTGAGGCGCATAAAGAAATATTTCACCCAAAAATAAAAATGTGCTTAAATATTTTACTCAATTTCAGGCCATCTAAGGTGTAGATGAGTTTGTTTCTTTGTCATAATAGATTTGGTGAAATTTACTTTACATGACCTGCTTGCCCACCAATGGATCCTCTGCAGTGAATGGGTGCCATCAGAATGAGAGTCCAAACAGCTGATAAAAACATCACAATAATCCACAAGTAATCGACATTACTCCAGTCCATCAGTTAATGTCTTGTGAATTGAAAAGCTGTGTGTTTGTAAGAAAATAATCCATCATTAAGATGTTTTAACTTTAAACCATTGCTTCTGGACGAAATACGAGTCCATAGTGATGCAATGCCAAATTTCTCTAAATCTGAATGTGAATAAATGTTCATTTTTGGGTGAACTACTCCTTAGTAGCAAGTAAACTAGATATCCATGGGTAGCACTGAACTTTCTGTGATTTTTCTCATCCTGTGCACATTTTCCACTGCTTTTCCTGTATTTTCTGTAGAACCGTTCACAGAGACTTCTATTCAGTTAATTAAATTGTTTTTTAATGATCTTTTATTGTGGTGTAAGCTATTTCAAATGAACCCATCTCTAATGACACACACAAAAACAGAACAAGCTGCAGTTAGTCGCTGACATATGTCAGCTTAGATAGTTTCTGTCTAAGTGGGCGGCTGTTAGCACCTTTAGGGTTATTGAGCACAATCATACACTGCTGGATTGTAGTAAATATGTGATATGAATGCACATGAGTATTTCTCTCAGTTCTCAGTAAATGCTGTGGCTCTTGCTCCAGGCAGTAAAATAACACAATAAGCCACAAAAGGCCATACATTAGTGATTTTACCACGGTCACAATGTGAAGCCCAGTCTCATCCAATCAGATTTAAGAGCTGGAACTATCCATTATATTAGAACATCTAAACTCCTGATGTTCACCAGCATATTGAGGGAATATGAGTCATGCTAAATCAAGCACACACTGTTAGACATTTCTGTAATTTCTACAGTTATTTACTGTATATCACCCAGTATTATACTGGAAATTCGCTTTACAGTAAATAACTGTGATACCCTTTGCATCATGGGAATTTTCTGTGACGTCAAACCCCACATACAGTGACTTACTGTTTTTTTTAATTGCTGTATACTACTGTATTTGCCGTAACGGCCTCTTTGGCGCCATTCTATCGAGGTTGCTTTATTTTCCTAATTTCTCACATTTGGATTGACAAGATTTGACTTACACCGTGTCTACAACGCCACAACAGCTTGGGACTGACTACACTGGATGTTACATCGCTTGTAATGATTGGAAAATAAATTTGTCCTTCGTGTCAGAAACAGCGCGAGTGCTTGGAGTACATCTGTGCGTCAGAAATGTACCGGGGCATCACTTTACTGTCCGCATTCACTGTAGATAGTATAAGGGGTTCTATATTGTCTTTTGTGGAGTCGCGCCGTGCCGTGCCACTCGTGTCCGAGGAAGACATGGATCCAGCGCGGCAGCGACGAGGAGTGGAAGAGTTCCGGAGAACATCTGCGCTGTGTGTCTATGCACCTTACGAGAGAATAAGACCAGTAAGCCAGATAAATAAATATATGTACGTTTGTCTGTGTTTGTGTCAACATTTTTGCACACCAGTTTAACCTAGTAACATTTATCCATAGGTAACAAACTTTACTATGGTAAACTGCGCTGTAGTTTCAAGATACTTTTGTCAGCTTATTGAATTACCGAATTAAAATTACTTTTAACGAGCAACGCTTATCTTGTATTAACATTGTAACTAATGTGAAATTTTGTTCAGGTGTTAGTAGTTAATGTTGGCCAGTAGCCCTTTTGAGAAAATAAAATCGTTAGCTAGGTTAAACAAGTTTTATGGCTAGCTGCCTTTCTAGTTTTAAAATTTGTTTGTTATAGTTTTTAAAGTATTTGTGTTTTAAAGGCAACTGCAATGAAGCATCAAGAAAGACATGAGCAGGCCAGCCACCCCGAGACTGATAATTCATGGTAAGAGAACAACTATGGTTTTGAGAGATTTGTGTATTCTCTATGGGGTTTGCCTTTTAAAAGTGTGCCATTTCTACTTGTTTTTCAGAAAAGACATTTCTGTCACTAACAAAGTGGATGGTGAGCAAAGGTGGTGGTCACGTTTTGGAGCAGCACCTGGGTTTTGCTGATGGCTATGTTTTCTTTGGCTGCTTATCTTTTTTACCCATTATGTTTCTGTTGCCTAAAGATTCTTTGTTAGGATAAATCCAGATGATACAACATAACGCACTGCAAAATGTCCTAAGACAGGAGAAATTAATATGCACTGTTCCAGCATTGGAAGACTGTATTTATAAGTGTTATACTTGCAATGTTTTAAAGGGGTCATATGATGTTGCTAAAAAGCACATTAATTGAAATCGCATCATATGACCCCTTTAAATAAAGAATTTGATATTTTGTAATTATTGTGTCTGTTTTAATTAAATGCCATTAGTACTATGTAGGGTAAAAATAAAATGAATTATCCACAGGGTGAGCACCCCCTGCTGGCCTCACTAACACCTTTTCCAACATCAACCTAGTTTTCCCAGGAGGTCTCCCATCCAGGTACTGACCAGGCTCAAACCTGCTTAGCTTCAGTGGTCAACCAGTCTTGGGCTGCAGGGTGATATGGCTGTGGCAATATGCCATGAAGGAAAATGAATTAATTACAGTAGTATACTGATGAATTTGATTTTTACAGTAATTTACTGTAAAAAAGTACAGTTTGCAACTGTAAACAAAATACAGTTTGCTACTGTAAATCTTAATTACAGTAACTTACTGGCAACAGTAAAAAACCTTTGAAATGTCTAACAGTGCAGTTAGTGGCAGAAAAGCCTGCTATTTCTTTTCCTGTTGTTTTAGTTCTTACAGAATAAAGAACATTTATTCAATGTTGTTATGAGATCTGAATTACAGTTTTTCAACAAATTAGAAGCCTGTTACTATTTCTTGTCCTGTGAATACTTATGGTCTTCAGGACATGGCGGCAGCAGCAACAATACTACAGTGAGAATAAAAGATACGCCTTCTTTCTTTGCGTGAACATTTGGGCGGCGTTATGCAAATCTTCCCACATAGTGAGGTAGATATGTGGGGGCGTGTTCGAACTAGCCGTTTTAGGTAGGCGTGGCTGACTGAACTTTTATAAAGAATATCTGAGACTTTAGTCTTGGCAAATTTACAGATCTTCTTTATGCACCAAGAGCTTGTAACACTCCAAAGAGAAAGGAAAAAATGAAATCGCATCATATGACCCCTTTAACTCTAGGGGAGTTGGAAAATGAGCCTATTTTCAAAAATAGTGGAGTGTTCCTTTAAGTAATAAGGGAGCTAATGGGACACACCTGGGATCAATAGAACTAAACGGGGAACACCTGGAAACAAATTACATAATCAGGACAGGAACAGGAAAGAAACCAAATGAGCACTTGGGGGAGGAAAACACAAGACACACAGGACTGACACTCACATTCAGCTGTTTTTCTCTTTACCCTGAGGTGGGACAGGTTTCCATAAACATTTTGGGTAGTTTTACCATATTTCAATTCATTGCCCCAAATTTAACAGATTTTTCCTAAAAATCAGCCGATTTAGTGTGGGCCTCCTCATATTATAAATGAAATGACACTGCACAAGCATAATTTACATATTTATAAGTGTTTTATATACAGTGGTTTGAAATATCCTGTGCACTCAAAAAATGGTATATTCAATAGATTTGACACTTGGATGAACTGCCATGTTATGTATTCAGCATTAAAATCACCTGAAGACCCTTGAATGGACAAAGCCATGTTCTCATGTTCTGTATGTCCTCAAACAAACAGAAAAGGCTATTCATTCTGTTGCACAGTTACACACTTTCTCTTTATGGAGGATAACTAACACGCCTCTGTGTACAGATTGAATTCTACAAACAAGTCAATTGAAAAATCAGGGATGATAAACATTTTTAAAATCCAGTCTATTTCACTGACCTTAGAATATCTCTGATATATTTATACTGACAAGCTTCCCCCATAATCAGGCAGTTGAACCTCTGAACCAATATAAGTGTGATCGGTTTTGTACAAAAACACTACAATTTCAATCGTGTTTCAGACCGCAAGCAACTACAACAGATCTCAGAGAGCCACAGTGGTTTGATGCTGTTGGAACTGTATAAAATGAAATAGAAGTTGTGGTTTGGTTTACCGGCAGTGCCAATGACTAAATGAGTTGCCATTCACAAAAGTTGAATTAATCCCAACCTAAGCAGCCTTTGGGCTTGTTGTTTCTCATTCATGTTAAAAAACCACAAGAGCGGTGCATAACCGAAAAGATTTCTCCTTCTGCGCACACAAACGCAACCAAAACCTTACTTCCCGTAGCTGGCATTGACATGTCAGAGAATGTAACAGTGAGAAAGTCTCATTTTTATGAAATATATAATTGCTGCAGTGCAGAAAAGGAGCAGGCGAATTATTTGATTATCTCTTAATGTTCAGTGTTGGCTGGGCTCCAGCAGCCGTACACTTTATAAGAGGCCTGCTCGAGCGATTTCTTGGTTGCCAAGAGCTGCTACAGCAAACAGACGGCTACTCTGAGAAGATAGCTGACAGACCGGCAGACAGTTAACACAGCTGTAGGAACCAGAACATTTTATGTTTCTCTGCAGTCAGCAGATTATATACGCTGCGAAAGTGCCAGAATCAGTCAGTTAGCCTGGAAATGAGATTTGGTGTGAACTTTCTCACATTTCTTCATGTTAAGGAGGGTATTTGAGGCTCGGTGGCCAAGTTATATGTTTATTGTAGTCCTGCTTTTTATAATTCATTACAATGACTCAATTGAGAAAGTTTGATATGGCTTGAGAGGGATTTTAGTGTGCTTCAAACATTAATAAATTATGTTTCGTTACTTTGCAGATGTTCATTTGCTTTGCTATTATTTCTTCTCTCACAGGCAAACACAGAGTCAATATTTAAAAGTGGGATACGTCAGTATGGAAAGTTAGTGGTGTAAAACTATAAACCTCTTACACTAGCTTTTTTTGTTCATGATAATAACATCTCACAGCTAACATGATTACTTACACCAAAAATGGGGATGTTTTTGTGTTTGCCCTAGAAAAGACAAGAAACTTATTTGTCTCTCTCTCTCTCTCCGCCTTTTACCCATAACCCCTATAATTGAATTCACTTCTTGCACATTTAAATGAAGAAAGACATGGAGAGGAAATGGTGTCAGAGGCACAAAGAGGGAAGCAGCGTTGCTCTTGTAGAGACTGTAAATGTAGAGCGGTAGGAATGAATCACTCTAATGGCTCAGCTGACATCTCCTCTCAATATTATGACTTTTGAAAACTTCTCTAGAAGATTGATTATACAGTATAACACTCACTCTATTTACTGCCTGGAACAGAGCGCCTCTTTCCTCAAGTCTTTTGGAAAAAAAAGGCTACAAGACAAAAAAGGCCAAAGAGAGGGAGTGAGAGATGGAGAATTCATATTTAAGTGGATAGATGCTTAAAAGCATGACATATGTTTTAAAATGCTGAAAACAGTCATGAGTTCACCCATGGTTATGGGAGAATACGTGACTATTATGCTATTGCTGAATGTGTGTGTGTGTGTGTGTGTTGCCTGAAATCAAACACCTGTCTGGAATTGTTGAATGTGTGATTAAGAGAGTGATGTCAAACAACAGATGTTTATCAGTTTCTACTCAAACAATCTAAGGAAAATGAATGAGTCTCATAGTGCTGTGAACATAGGTGGAAGAGGTAATGCTGAACTCCCATTAACAGAGCGACTTTCTCTCTTTTTTTTATTTATTCAGTTTTATTATTGCACATTAAAGATGGGATCCGCAGCAGCTGCAAGTGTTTAGAATCAGTTCACAGGGACCCTAATAAACAGTCATAAACACAAACAACCAGCTCTCATCACATTTTTATAATGGAGAATTTAACATTTTCAAAGTCCATGTTTTTTCTCTTTTGGAGAATATTTTCTAACTATCAGTCAACAAACACGTATATAAATGTGTTGTTTATATTAAATTCTTGGTGTAAAGTTGAGTAATATGTTTCTTTTCTCTTTTTTTGTTGATAGAAATTAATACGTTATATATACGTATATTAAGATAGAAAACTATTTTAAGTGTAATAATACTTTACAATATTACGGTTTTTAATGGATTTTTGCTGAAATAAATGCAGTAGTGAGTTTAAACCAACCCCAAACTTTTTTTTTTCCTAAAAATGTTGGTTATATAGGCTTTAATCCACAGCAGCATCCCAGTCAGAACCTAGTCACTTAATGGTCATGATCTGTAGTTCATCAGTATATAGTTATTAAGTGATATTGAGAGGGCTATGTTTTCATAGCTGTGGTGTGACCTGCACAGAAATTTGGTTTAAGGAATTTCACTCTAAACAAGTGAGTGATCTTCAGATAAACAGAATGAAGATTATACTGCCTGACTGTTGTTAGGCTAACTCTAATAGGAGACACAGAACTTTTCTGTGTATGTAATGTTTCTGTTTACTGTCATTTGTTTACATAAATAACTTCATTTCAACTTTATTTTAAGGGCCCTTACTACTAAAAAACATGTATTCCTCTTTAACCTCTGAGAAAGTGCTGGTCATTATGTAGAAGAGCAAAATCAATAACATAAAGGTTAGTTTTAAAGACTCTTCAAAGGTCAGAGAAACAAAACACACACAGCAAATAGTTTCTCACATTTGTCACAGCTTTTTGGGGTTGTGCTACATTATGCTAATTATAGCCTGGAAGCATCTGTAGATGAGTCGCACATGTGAAGCTGGATAAAAATGCACGCTCATATCTGGGGCGCTGTGCTTTTTAAAGCACACATTGTTTCTTACCTGACAGCTCATTGTTATTTTTGCTACAGAAATATGTGTGAATAATTTATTATAGAAACATTTTGAAGAGATAGCATTGGAATGTGTTCTACATATTACTGCCTTCGTTTTAAAGTGTGTACAGAAAATAGTCAGTTTGAGATTAATGCGTCTTTTGCATTTGCTGTCATTTAACAAAATATTTAAACTCAGTAGATGACATGTGGTACTGACGGATTGGCCTCATTTGTTCATAAGTTTATCAAGCTGTTTGATATGTGATACGTTGTTTATAATGCGTATTCCAACCCGCTGAGGTGAAATATAGATGTGAACTTTGACCTTGGGGCTGTGACCTGCTGTCTGGGTTATTGAGCAGAACTAGTACTCAAATTGTTCACCTAAACAGTGATATAAATGCACAGTCACACAGACAAAGAACAGAGCCATTTTTCAGAGGTCTTAGAAGCCCCATTACTCCGTATTTATCTGCACACATAAGTCTGGGCCGGGAATCCACTGGAATAATACATGCGATTCTAATGATAATTGGTTCGAAGAGAGAAGGAAAATGTAATTCAAACAGATCTCTGCTATAATTTCATGCGTGGGGGAGATCAAAGCCCCTTCCCGTGCTGAAGTTATTCAGATACAGTTGTCTCAGACAGCTGCCTGATAATCACATTTCAGCAGTTGTCAAAGGAAGGGCTCTGATGGGGCTCAGCCTAGAGTCAGGTCATTATTAGATCCCCATTGTGCTAAATGTTATTTATTGCTGTCAGAGAGCATTAATGTTAAATGTTTAATTCAGCAGTGGAAAATGGGCAGCTCAAACAGTCACAGTCTGATAGGACAAAAGAGCTGACTGAACCAATGTCAAACTGTAGGGAGGGACGGAGAATAAAAGGGAATGGTAGAGATTCAAACATATGGCAAGGGAATGAAAGAGAGAGAGAGAGAGTGGTAGAGGTGAAGATGAATGGATAATCGCTTAGATAATGGTTTTAATTTACATGTGTTGTAAGGGTAATGATGTAATATAATGTTTATCTTGTCTGAAGAGTTTAATTTCCATCGGCCTGACCCAATACTCCATGACACAATGCATTATAAGACATCTCAAATGGGCCTTACAAACAACGCAGCAGCTGTGTGCTTGCATTAATGTGTGTGTGTGTGTGTGTGTGTGTGTGTGTGTGTTTAATTATAAAAGGGGAGAGAGTCCATGATGCATGATTAATTCATTAAGATGGGTTTTGGCCAACAACGCTCTCGATGATTGAAGGAGATTTGATGTTTCAACTCTTTATTCTTCATTCCCACCTCCAGCGTGTTTGTTTTTAGCCGCTTAATCTGTTTCTTTCCCAAATTCTTCTCATTATTGTCTAACAATAAATGAAACGGGTTTAAAAGGAGCTTTTGTGTGGTAGCGAGAGAGAGGCAGACAGCATCCTACTCCTGAAATACACGACTGATGTAAAAAGGCTCTGATGTTTGTCTTTTAGCCTGTGTAAAGCTCATTCATTATGTAAGAACACATTTATATTCAAGCTGTAGACCTTGAGACCTGAAACCCTCAAATACACACACACACACACACACACACACACACACACACACACACTCACACAGTAAGATGTGCTTATAAACGCAGCCGTTTATTTTTGCTTGTTCACCTTGCGCTCCCTCCTCACCTCATCCTTTAGCTCTTATGATTAAACACAAATCAGGAGACTTTAAAGGATGCGCATTACACCTTTCATGTCCCGAGCTCAAAGAAAGCCGCAGAAAAGACTATTCTAAATGTGCTGAATTAATATTATAACCGCTTTAGTCTGCGATCCCTCCCACGGTTTGCTTTGATATTGAAATCGATCCTTTTGGCGAGCGGTACGCGCCTGACCTTACTCTTACGATGAAAGGAATTTCAATGTGGAATCCGGTGTGTGGCGTAATATTATCAGAACGAGCAAGTACTTTGCGTGTATGCATTTAAAATGCTTCAACAGTCCTCTCAGTGCTGTTTTTATACTCACACAGAGGCCGCGCTGCTAAAACATGTCAAAGCAGTCAAGCTGTCATCCACTCAACAACATTGTCACATCTAAATCTTTCATACACTTGATTTCAAAAGCATGTGTGCAGTACTACAGCAGGAGCCATTACTGTGAGTAATAATTGTACAGAGAGAAAGCACAAGGAGTCGGAGCAGCGAACACATATCAGCGTGTGATAAAGGTGCTTGACATCATCTAAGCAGCGCTGCCCATTTGTAACCAGGTTACCATCTATCTTTCATCAGTAATTGAGAACATGTAGCCACAGCCTAGAGTGTATCAACAATATAAAATGTTGTTAGCCTTCCATCAAGTTAGTGCAGACAAGAATGAATAGCTGTCATCGGAAAGGGAGAGAGAGACCCTGTGCTGAGTTTTACTGTGTGTGAGATATTGAATGGCTCAGTTCATTATCACTGTTGTCACACTGCTCTCTTTCTCTCTCTGTGTGTGTGTGTGTGTGTGTGCACGCTCACCTTCATATATTCATCTCAAAAACAAGCAAAAGGTCATAGGTATGACAGACAAATCCTGTTCACATAAATATATCGGTTGAGTTGATATTTGGCATTGAAATCACAGTAAATATACAGGAAACCATCCATTTTCTTCTACACTCTTAAAAATAAAGGTTCTTCAAGCGATGCCATAGAAGAACCATTTTTGGTTCCACAAAGAACCATTCAGTGAAAGGTTCTTTAAAGAACCATCTCTTTCTTACCTTTTTAATAAACTGAAGAACCTTCTTTCGCCACAAAGAACCTTTTGTGAAACAGAAAGGTTCTTCAGATGTTAAAGGTTCTTTATGGAACCATTTAGACAAAAAGGTTCTTCTATGGCATCGTGAAGCACCTTTATTTTTAAGAGTGTACATCTTGCATTTCTTTTGTAGCAACATGTTTACATGTAGTACATGTTTGTTCTTGGGGCTTTAAGATGTTCACGTGAGCATTTTTCATTAGCTAGGCCCTGGGGTTAAACCTTCAAAATAAAAAGATTTATTTCGATTATTTTATTCACTTATTTATTTTTTGCTTTCTAGAAAATATACTGTTGAAAAGTTTGGGGTGAGTAAGTTTTTTTTATTTATTTAGAAAGATACATTAAATTGATCAAAAGTGACAGTAAAGACATTTATTATGTTACAAAAATGTATATCGTAACTACTTATTTGGTCAAAATTGAGTTATGGCAGAAATAGGGTCTTGTAGACTGAATCTGAGCATAGTTGAGCCGTCTGCCATAGGAAAGATCATAGAGTAAATTGAGTGTGAAAATTTCAAATCAATCAAAATTCAGTCAGAAACTTTTAAGGCAGTTTTCTTAGTTTGTGTCGTAACATAGATACTGTGTTTTGCTTTGTAGGACAGTATAGTACTAGAAAAAGAGTTTTATCATAGGCAAGGATTTCCCAAACTGGGGTTCACGGAGGAACTGCAGGGGGTTTGACCAGTTGATGAAAAACTACTAATAAATAACATTATAAAAATATCAAATCAAAATAAATTACATTAGAATAAAACAAACAAAAAAATATGCAATTTTTGATTAGTCTACCTGCATATTATGTGACCATTAACCGACATGAATACCCCATGAACATGTGATGTGTTGATAAATTAGTGAAACATTAAAGGGGTCCTATTTTGCTCTTTTACAAAGTCTTGATTTTGTTTTGGGGGTGTACTAGAACAGGCTCTCATACGATAAACACATTATTTTTCACATATTTTACATTATTACAACACCTCTCTCCCCAGTCCCCAGTCTGTGATTGGTTAGCTGGGCCAGTGTGTGTTGTGATTGGCAGCACTTGGCTCCTGGTTGGGAAATATCATGCCGCTTACCTTCGCTTCAGTGTAAATATTGCATCAGAATCAAATCAATTTGAGCGCGATTTTTAACCTGGATGATTGTAACCACTCTAAATTCGTCTGCCTTGGGAAAGCTAGCGTGTCTCCGACATAGTGATAACACTCGTTGCCTTCTCTAGTGCAGCTCAACCAGGTCTCGTCCCATTAGTCGGTATTTGTGATATCACAAATCCCAGAAAATATGCGTTGTAGTCCACACGAGTCGTTCGTAGTAGTTTGTGAAAAGTGATTTCTGTTAAATAAAATATCTCCTTTTGAAGTGGACTTTGAGCTTTGTAGCTCTGCAGATCTTTTTTATGCTCAAACAGCAACATTACAGACTAACTAAAGTTGAAAAAGTGAAGCATAATAGGACCCCTTTAAAGTAAAATCTCAGCAGTACTTCAAGAAATATTTTAGTTCAGAGGGTTTTAGCTGACAAAAATGGTTGGGAATGCTTGTTATAGGCAATTATGCTGCATGCTTTTTTGGGGGGAAGTTCAGAGGTCAGAGGTTATGTCTTACCTCCCCTACAGGGCACCTGGGTCACCACAAGATCTTAGAAAAATCCCAATTTAATCATTGTCTGATCAAATGATTGCTGTATTGCAAACAAGACCAAACAGTAAGGACCCTTTTAATCTCATAATTTAAAGGATGTAGATTAACGAGTGAAGATGATTACAGTGTGAGAGAGTAAGGTTGAAACGTGTTCCAGAGGCAGCATGACATAATGTGTTAAGTGTGTGTGTGTGTGTGAGAAAGAGAGAGAGAGAGTGTGTTTGGTGTGTATGTTGAATGATCATTCAACTTTGCTTGTGTGTGCTCTAATTACACTGCAGATTAGAGAAGGCAAATTAAACTGCTCAGTGCAACTGGCAGTAATGACTGCAGGCAAATGATTGTAATTATGAACAGATTGCTTTACTGTCGATAATTAAAACAACACCACAACTTACTTTACGACTGTCTGCCGATGGCTCTCTTAAACAGACACAGTCGATGTAGACTGTGTTGTGAGAGTGTGTGTTGTGAGTGTGTGTGTGTGTGTGTGTGTGTGTGTGTGTGTGTGTGTGAGAAAGAGAGAGAGAGTGTGTGTTTCGTGTGTATGTTGAATGATCATTCAGCTTTGCTTGTGTGTGCTCTAATTACACTGCAGATTAGAGAAGGCAAATTAAACTGCTCAGTGCAACTGGCAGTAATGACTGCAGGCAAATGATTGTAATTATGAACAGATTGCTTTACTGTCGATAATTAAAACAACAACACAA
Organism: Sinocyclocheilus grahami; assembly: GCF_001515645.1. Classification (NCBI taxonomy): domain Eukaryota; kingdom Metazoa; phylum Chordata; class Actinopteri; order Cypriniformes; family Cyprinidae; genus Sinocyclocheilus; species Sinocyclocheilus grahami. The sequence continues at coordinate 689,288 of NW_015505573.1, forward strand.
CTTACTTTACAACTGCCTGCCGATGGCTCTCTTAAACTGACAGTCGCTGTAGACTGTGTTCTTCAGGCTGTCGAACTCTATATATCTCTTGCTCTGTTCATTTATACCGCAATCTTTGTTTCCGTCAGTGATTTTATTTACTCTTTAACACCTGTACAGGCTTTACTTTCTCCTGCCATCTTATTCTTCAGCCCTGAGCCTCCTGTGGTTTCCAATCACTTCCTCTGAACCTCATTTTTCTTAGAAGTTTAAATAATTTTATTATTTGAGAAGAAAGAGACTGTACAGTCATACAAGACATTTGAAACTAATACTAGTATGTAGGGAAACAGATATCTGGGACAACGGTCAATTAGTGAGAAATAACAGCCAACTGGTATTCTTGATCTTGTATATCTGTTGCAAAAAATATTATATGGCTACTTACCAAATAAAGGAATACATGGACATAACATTTTGCAATCCTACTTGCATATTGTGTTAAAGGGGTCCTATTATGCTTTTTCACTTTTTTAATTTTAGTCAGTGTGTAGTGTGTATGTTTGGGCATAAAAAAGATCTAGAAAGTTACAAATCTCAAAGTCCACTCCAAAGGGAGATATTTAGTTTTTAAAAAATCAATTTTAAAGAACTACAGCAAACGGATCGTTTGGACTACAACGTTTGCTTTCTGGGCTTTATGATATCACAAAGTGGCTCATTAGAATTTCATTACAAAGAGTTCCCGCCTACAGAAATTCGAATGGTTGGGGGGTGGGGTGGGGAGGGGCGAGGTCGTGGTCGTGGTTAGTACTGAAACACCG
>NW_015505573.1:691906-695246 GCF_001515645.1 Sinocyclocheilus grahami
GAAACGTGTTTCAGAGAGAGAGTGACAGAATGTGTGTAGTGAGTGTGTGTGTGTGTGTGTGTGTGTGTGTGTGTGTGTGTGTGAGAAAGAGAGAGAGAGTGTGTGTTTCGTGTGTATGTTGAATGATCATTCAGCTTTGCTTGTGTGTGCTCTAATTACACTGCAGATTAGAGAAGGCAAATTCAGTGCAACAGTGCAACTGGCAGTAATGACTGCAGGCAAATGATTGTAATTATGAACAGATTGCTTTACTGTCGATAATCAACACAACTACACAACTTACTTTACAACTGCCTGCCGATGGCTCTCTTAAACTGACAGTCGCTGTAGACTGTGTTCTTCAGGCTGTCGAACTCTATATATCTCTTGCTCTGTTCATTTACACCGCAATCTTTGTTTCCATCAGTGATTTTATTTACTCTTTAACACCTGTACAGACTTTACTTTCTCCTGCCATCTTATTCTTCAGCCCTGAGCCTCCTGTGGTTTCCAATCACTTCCTCTGAACCTCATTTTTTTTAGAAGTTTAAATAATTTTATTATTTGAGAAGAAAGAGACTGTACAGTCATACAAGACATTTGAAACTAATACTAGTATGTAGGGAAACAGATATCTGGGACAATGGTCAATTAGTGAGAAATAACAGCCAACTGGTATTCTTGATCTTGTATATCTGTTGCAAAAAATATTATATGGCTACTTACCAAATAAAGGAATACATGGACATAACATTTTGCAATCCTACTTGCATATTGTGTTAAAGGGGTCCTATTATGCTTTTTCACTTTTTTAATTTTAGTCAGTGTGTAGTGTGTATGTTTGGGCATAAAAAAGATCTAGAAAGTTACAAATCTCAAAGTCCACTCCAAAGGGAGATATTTAGTTTTTAAAAAATCAATTTTAAAGAACTACAGCAAACGGATCGTTTGGACTACAGCGTTTGCTTTCTGGGCTTTATGATATCACAAAGTGGCTCATTAGAATTTCATTACAAAGAGTTCCCGCCTACAGAAATTCTAATGGTTGGGGGGTGGGGTGGGGAGGGGCGAGGTCGTGGTCGTGGTTAGTACTGAAACACCGTCTAAGCTGTTCGCCAATCACAACGCACTGGGACAGCTAACCAATCACATCACATTTTGTTTTTCGGAAGGCGGACCTTCATCAAAGCCGGAACTAATCGAGCCGTTTGTGCCAGCCTGGGGAGAAAGGTATTTTAATAATGTAAATTATGTGAAAAATAATGCGTTTTTCGAACCACCAAGCATGAGAGCATGTTCTAGTACACCCCCAAAACAAAATCAAGACTTTGTAAAAGAGCATTATAGGACCCCTTTAAAGAAAACAATTAGTCCATTACGTGGGCTAACAAAACAATTGGCAAAGCAACAAGACGGACATTGCAACGATATTACAGTAATATTAATACTATAGTCCTCTGAGATAATTTTCACTATGATCAATAACTGAGATACAAAATGGTGCCAGTTGTGTCTGTATGCAAACAGAGAGAGTGAGTCTGCGGTGTGATTCAAGAGACATGAAGGTAAGAGTGGTGTTGGACAATGGAGAGTATAGAGTGCAACAGGAAGTAAAAATCCTATTCATTTTCTTAATAAGGGAATTGATTTTGAATGATAACTCAGACAGACCTACTAAGAGCTACAAAGTTGTTGAAACATGGTTTGTTGAAGCAATCAGCCTGCATTATTTTAACTTTTTTTAAAATAATTATGTTTAATGGCAAAATTCCCAATGAAAAAAAACTTAATTACCCGTGATTCTGCAACGAGATCTCCAACAATCAGAGAATCGTGGCATTGGGGGAATTGGTGATCCTCTGCCCATCTTGACTTCTGAGAGACACTGCCACTCTGAGAGGCTCTTTTTATACTCAATCATGTTGCCAATTGACCTAATAAGTTGCAAATTGGTCCTCCAGCTGTTCCTTATATGTACATTTAACTTTTCCGGCCTCTTATTGCTACCTGTCCCAACTTTTTTGGAATGTGTAGCTCTCATGAAATCCAAAATGAGCCAATATTTGGCATGCCATTTCAAAATGTCTCACTTTCAACATTTGATATGTTATCTATATTCTATTGTGAATAAAATATAAGTTTATGAGATTTGTAAATTATTCCATTCCTTTTTTACTCACAATTTGTACAGTGTCCCAACTTTTTTGGAATTGGGTTTGTATATATATATAAAATATCTACAATCAACATCTTTAAATCAATAGTTTTATATTTCTCCATGCTTTGTAATTCATTAAATAATTTGCAATACTTCATGGGAATTTAGTTATTTCCTTCATTACAGTTACAATCTTTTACCTTTGTCAGTTTGTCCAATTTTTAAATACTTTTCAAATTTCATTATTTAATCAAATTTTATAATATTGTGATTCACCTTGCTGCTAGTTTGTATGGATCATAGCGTATAACTCTTCAAACAAAGACTTCTCTATAAAATACTTAAGAAAACCAAGGCTGCTGAAAAAGTGGGTGGGCACTGTTTCAAATAATAATAATTCATTACATGTATATAGCACTTTTCTGGACACTTTTTACTCTAAATGTTTTGCAACATTAAAACCACTAATCAATTCTGATGCCACATGTATTTCAGAGGTGTGATGTTATTACTTACTAGCCATGTTTGTAATCCCACATCTTCTGTCAGAGATTTTTCATATGATGCAGCACTCAGCAACAGCAGCATTTTTACTCACAGTCCTATAAATGTCTCCGTCATTTCATCATGTGTTTTTCTTCATTAGGAGCTGGCTAAATAAAGCAGTGACAGTAAGTATATAGCTAGATTTGGTTTAAAGCCATTATTATTAGTGTCACTCAAAATGGGGTTGGTACATTTTAAAATTCTCTTTATATGCATGTGCACAAAAACGTGCGATGCCGAAACACTAATGATTCAAAATAAACTCACTTTTGTGTTCCAATAAGACAGGTTTCACATGATAACAGATGGTAACTCATTTTACTTTAGTCCCCTGAGCTGCATCTGTGTGTGTGTGTGTGTGTGTGTAAGAGAGAGACATATGTGTGACAGATTTGACTTATACATGCCACAGAAATTGCTTCTACTGTCCCTCATCTGCAGTAGAAAATGAAAGTGTGATGAAATGTAATATCTTCCCCCTTGGGTAACTCAAGGGAGACAAGCAAGCAGAACACAATATATATAATGGATATTACTGCAGTTCAGCACACACACACACAGCACAGGATGCTCCAAAATAAACACACAGTTGCTTGCATGCAAACACAAACAGATACACACACACACAGACACACACACACACACACACACACACAC
>NW_015505573.1:695381-700541 GCF_001515645.1 Sinocyclocheilus grahami
GCAGTTACCTTTTTTCTGTTATGTCCATGAAATTCACTTATATTTACCATCAGTCTCATTTTCCATCTTCCTAATGGATTTCAATAACAAGCCTTGAACTTCAGAGCCTCTGAAAGTACTGCGCACAGCCATGACAAACCCAAATCACTGGATAACATCTATTATTCATTATCTAAGCCATGTAGAAATAAATTGCTTTTCTTCCAGTCAAGGTTGACTGGGAGAGATGAGAGAGGGGTGGAGGGAGAGAACGACGGAGTAGACGAGGAAGAAAAATGGTGTGAGTGTTTGTGTGTACATTGTACTGAGGACACATTGGATCTGTCAGGGTCTTTGTTATAATGTCAAGCTATAGCTGTAAAAGGCTGTTAGCTCTTAGCACTAGTGCTAGCAATATTTCTCTGTTCAAAGGAGAGCTTGTGTGTGTGTGTGTGTGTGTGTGTGTGTGATTCTTTAATAGAGATATGATGAATGCTTTCAGTGTGACCTACTAATGGATACTGAAAAAGAACAAACACTCAAAAAGTACTCTGAATGTATGTGCACCATTCTGATAATTATCATTATTTGCATATACTGTACCTCAAGCATATTTCACTGCTCACCATTATTTATGAAAATATATATTACATATTTCTACATAATATATTTATTACATATATTGATGGTGATCATTAAAAGTTGCTTGAGATATTGTGTATGTATACCCATCTTTTAATGCTCATGTCATACAAAAGTACAATATACATAATACATTATGTATTATTTATCTATACATGTTATTATATTTATATGTTATCATATTATGTAATTATGTATATAAATATGTCTATATACTCAATACCTCAAGCTTCTTTTGATGCTCACCATTACTATTAATATGTAAATGTGCTATTGTCCACTATTGTAGATTACATATTAATGGTGATCATAAAAAGATGCTGGAGGTAATGTGTGTGTGTACATACCCACTTTTAATGCTCACCTTTAATATAAAAATATCATATATTATATATAACATTTGTATTTATACATATTTATATTAAAGGTGAGCATCAGTAAAATCAGTACAGTATATGCATAACATATGATATTATAGTGTTTAGTATTTAATTTAGTATTTATATATGAATATGCACAACACCTAAGCATCTTTTAATGCTAACTATTAATATGAATATGTAAATGCGCTATTGTCCATTATCAGTGGGTGTCCTAATCTTTTCTTGCACCTCGCGGCTATAAATAAAGGCTCATGGATATGAATTTGGCTGGCATTGTTAATGTATTTAAACAGATGGTAGCACACCTACACTGCATTACTCAACTGCTCTTTTGTTCTCTCAAATATTTAGTACACACACTGCTGGTCAGGATAATCTGAATGGCTGTTATATAAGAAAGTGAGATGAAACTTTGTACCTTTAGGTTAAACACGTTTTGAAGTTATGCATGCTAGTGATTAAATAATGTTGTATGTGCGCTTCTTTGAAGTGGAAGTAGTAATTGGTAATTATGAAAAATATAAAGAAATCCAGGTCCCTTGATATATACACAAACACAGACTCCTACACACTGTAAGTACATCACAGCTTTTATAATAATGTGTTAATTAATAACAAGACTATCTAGTCTAACACAATTGCTGCAACTCACTTGTGAATATTTCCACAGCTCTGATTTGTCTGTGAACAAAAGTGTTTGTGAAGGAGTGTGTGTGTGTGTGTGTGTGTGTGGGTGTGTGGGTGTCTGCTCCTGCCTCCCTCATGTTATAGGTTGCTATGGATACAGCTTTTGACAGGCCCTTGTCAAATGCTTAGTTCCATACTTGGTGTCCACAGAGAGCAGTTTCTTTGATCACAGTTCAGAGCCAAGGGATCTTAAAAATCAGGGCAAGGGACGATACTTTGAAGACAAAAGTAAAGCGAAAAATCCATTGATTGACACTGTTTGTAATGTCTTTTACTGTGCATTCCCTTAAGTACTATATCCATAACGAACATAAGTTCACAGATGAAATAATCATGTTAAGATGATTTTTTTTTAACCTTGACAAGATTGAATCAATAAGTTATTATTTAATCAAACATTCTGTTCTTAAAGTAAAATCCTTTATAATCATTCCTCTATAAATATGTGGTCGTTAATATTTATATAGGCACTTAGATTTTCAGTTGGACTGCAAAAAGTAAAAACATCTAAATAAAAAAAATAAATAGTGCATTACCTCTAAGACTTTATTTTAAAACATGCTTGAAAAGTAAAGATAGTCCTATTAATCCTATTAGATAATGTCTATGACATGGCTGGCTGAGTTGTTTGATTATTGATTGTTCTCATACATGAGCATTGACGAAGAAGTAAATTAAATGGCTTCCCAATCAATTATCTTTGCAGTAAACGGAATTGCCAATTGGATCTTGATGCCTTTCTGTGGCCCGATGAGATTTAGTGTGTGAGCCAATCAAAATCAATAAAGCCAAGCTGCAGTTAACCCTTTAATTACTAACAAAAGCTTGATTTAAGACTAAGGATATTAAGATTAGAGGATCTTTCCTAATGCTCCAGTATATCAAAACTAAGATGCCATTATCCATCAGTAGACACATTCATTTGCTTTTCTGCTAAATTTCTGTATGCTGTAAGTCTTTACTAAATTATTTATAGTTAAACTTAATATTCCAATGCCTGCCTTTTAAATAAGATATTTCACATGCACCTATACATTTTTGTTTTCAAACCAACCTCATTAACACCTTTCACAGATTTTTTTTCTTATTCTTCTCCATACAGGTCAGATTTTGCTTTGGTTCCAGTTAAAGATCAATAGCTATGGTTGCTGTAAAATAAATGTCTAATCTCAAAAAGAGCTCAGACATGTAGAATACAAAGGGCATGTGAAGAATAGAACTTGGCAGATTTGATAGGCAGATGCTTTGATTAAAATATCAAAACACCACACACAAACTGAAGATGAAAAACAGAAAGGAGAGAGAGAGAGAGAGCACCTGCAAACATCATTGGCACTGGTGATCCATGAATCCAGTGGCTCTCATTAGAGTTTATCACAGACTGGCATCACTTCTCTCTGTTCTGCAGAATGTGGCTAGAGGCATTTTAAAATGCTTTGAAGCAGAACTGCTTCCTGTTCTTATAATCTCATCTGTTTCAATTAACTACATTATGACTGTTTTATCAGAACTTTTTCTTCCAACCTACAGCAGCGTAAAATGCATGAAAATAAATGTTCATTAATTATTTTGCTTCTTTCTTGCGTCATTTAGGGCTGCACTGTTGTGTGGCAGTTCAGTGTTTAGGATAATATCCCTCAGATTGTTTGATTGCAGTGTGTTACTTATCTGTAATAAGATAAGCACATTTCCTCCACTATTCCTCCACAAGGAAAAGTGAAGATGTGCTATCTTTTTGGGGCTTTAGCAAGTTCCACTTGGTTGATGCTCTATGATGATATGGGTTGTAGGTTTTAGGATGTTGTACTCTAATAAGATAAATGTTATTTACAGATATCTATTGAAATAAACTTTAGCACCATTATTTTTGTGCTAAAACAAAGAAAATGATTTAGATTATTAGTAATTTAGATAATTCATGTTTCATGATACGTCTGACCTCACCTTTTGACAGGACAGACATCTGGTAATGTAATCAGACACACTTGCTTGAGTTTAGTCCAGTCTTCCATTAAATCTCCTCATAATGACAGGACGTGATATTATTTGTAAATATTATTTGGAAGAATTTTCCAGTGTGGGTGTATGTTATGTGAATGTCTCAAAAGAACATAAGATAATCATCAGTGGATTTGTATTTGTCTTGATATTAACAAGCAAGACCTTTTCCACAAGGAAAAGTGAAGATGTGCTATCTTTTTGGAGTTCCACTTGGTTGATGCTCTATGATGATATGGGTTGTAGGTTTTAGGATGTTGTACTCTAATAAGATAAATGTTATTTACAGATATCTATTGAAATAAACTTTAGCACCATTATTTTTGTGCTAAAACAAAGAAAATGATTTAGATTATTAGTAATTTAGATAATTCATGTTTCATGATACGTCTGACCTCACCTTCTGACAGGACAGACATCTGGTAATGTAATCAGACACACTTGCTTGAGTTTAGTCCAGTCTTCCATTAAATCTCCTCATAATGACAGGATGTGATATTATTTGTGAAGAATTTTCCAGTGTGGGTGTATGTTATGTGAATGTCTCAAAAGAACATAAGATAATCATCAGTGGATTTGTATTTGTCTTGATATTAACAAGCAAGACCTTTGCTCTGGGGTTTTTACGTTAGATTAGATTCAATGTTATTGTCATTGTGTAGTGTACTAGTGCACAACCAATTGCAAATAGCAATATATTAAATATTAATATTATAACAGACAGTGCTATCTTGTATTTTCTCGTTCAGTGTATGCAGTATTGTTATTCCATTGATATACCAGTGGGACGAGTGGGGGCGGGGCCGAGAGCCATGGGAACGGAGCGAGACCAGTGGAGTAATTGATAATGAGCGACACCTGCACCACTCACCAGTCTCGAGTCCCACGGAGGAGCTCCCGGAAGGATAGAAGGAGGAGTGACGACAGTGAAAGACGAGAGAGGACCAGGCCTGGACTTTATTTTGTGTTTTGTGTGCGGCAGTCGTCCGCGAGTAGCTGCCGCTTTACTTTCATTTTGTGTTTGCTTATATTATTATTAAAATCTTAAATGTTCGCCAGTTCCCGCCTCCTTCTTCCCGACCTACGAACATTGTTACATTGGTGCCGAAACCCGGGAGGAAGGAGGGACACGCTGTCAGAGAGCCCTCGCTGCTGAGGGGGATCGCAGTGCTGAGGAGATCGGGCAGCAGGAACAAGCGGAGAGACCGCCGGTGGCTGCCCGAGGCGGTGGTGCTGGAACTATGGAAGATGAGATGGGATGGAGAGCTCGCTGCCGCGCTCCTGGGTCAAGGAGGGGTGGCTGCCGTCCGAGAGGGAGCGGAGGAGTCGGCCCCGTTCGCCTGGAGGCCGGAGCCTGCTGCCATCCGCCATGACTGGGGAGGAGCAGGGAACGGGGGACTCGCTGCCGGCTGCCCTCAATAGGAGGAGCCATCGCCGTCTGCCAGGAGGCAGAGGAGCGGTGGGCCGTCCA
>NW_015505573.1:702097-707390 GCF_001515645.1 Sinocyclocheilus grahami
TATCTGTCTCTCCTCATCCTTCCGTCTCCTTTTCTCTCGCCTCGTCTGTCTGTCCTTACCCCCAGGTACCCCCCGGCCTGCGAGGGGCAATGGGGGTATGTGACGAGTGGGGGCGGGGCCGAAAGCCGTGGGAATGGAGCGAGGCCAGTTGAGTTATTGATGATGAGCGACACATGCACCACTCACCGGTCTCGAGTCCCATGGAGGAGCTCCGGAAGGATAAAGTGAAGACAGTGAAAGACGAGAGAGGACCAGGCCTGGACTTTATTTCGTGTTTTGGTTCTGTTTGTGCGCGACAGTCGTCCGCGAGGGGCTGTCGCGCTATTTTGTGTTTGTTTATTTTATTAAAGTTTTCTTTAAATGTTCACCGGTTCCCGCCTCCTTCTTCCCGTGACTACGAACTTTGTTACAACCAGTAATTCAAAAATAGGCTGTTTTATTAATTTAATGATTAAATTCTACATATAGCCTATACACAATACATACTTAGCTAGAGTGAAGATAAACTGAATGTTAGAAAGAGCTGGTTCATGACCAAAGGCATAGTTCACCCAGAAATGATAATAAAAAAAAGTCATAATTTAATAAAAAATAATTGGGGTAAACTATTCTTTAAAACATGTTACTGTGAAATAACCCATTTAAGGTTTGACATCAGCTTTCTTTACATACTCATTATACAAAACATTTTTATGTAGGAAAATTGTTCTGCTTTAAAATGGAAACTGCTCAATAATTCTAGAAGTAAAGCCAGTTGTCAAAGTCTATAATGTGTCCTTTCACATGTGATGAATGTTATATGGTTGGACTCCATTCAAGTGAATTGCTGACCACACAATTTAGTTAAAATGGCAGTTTGGACCAATAGATCTACAGAGTCTTTGTTATGGGCCTCATTGTGTGGTGCCGACCTGTAGGTTTTATGAAGAAAGCCATCCCACATCCTGGTTAAAGCCTCATTAGAGTTAAGACCAGCTGGGTAAGCGGGTGGGATACTGTTCTTAAATCCTTTTACCCACAACTCCTACACAAGCCTCTAACCACTGATAAATTGTGTGGTCACTTAAAACGCTGGCCTTTTGTATACAATTTTCTCACACCCAGGTCATTATTGAAGAGGTCAAACTAAGTCATCAGCTCATTGGTTTACTGGGAAATGATTACCATCTCAAATTAGAGTTGTTAAATGACATTTAAATGTTATGTGTTAAATGAGACATGGAAATAAGTCAGCCATTGGCATCGTTACATTTAGCCATTATATTTAGCTTCAAATGAATTGTGCTTTTAATGATCAACACTATGATGTGTTTGGCTGACCACATGCTTATAATATATTATATACTTAATATATACAGGTTCAGCATTTCCATTTTTACCTTTTCAAACAGGATTGTAGGAAGCAATTACAAATAATTATCAAAATAGCAAAACATAATTTAAGGAGTGTTTATGCAAACATACAGTAACCCCATCCTTTTTGTCGCCTATGATTGTGACAAACTCACTTGCAGTGTAGACAGCTTTGCTGATTATAATTATAGCAATCTAGTTTTGTCGCATTGCTCACTTGCAGTATAGACACTGTGTAATTCATGGCATAAAGTGCATCATATCTGCAACAGCAACCACATGGCATTTTTAGACATTTATGAATAGAGGAAAGACTGTATAATGATGTTAAGTCCGGTCAGTTTCTTTGGATACACAGCAGAGTGCCAACTGCCCAAACTGTAGTGCTTGGTTTCATGTTTAATATGCTGAAATAAACTTCAGATATTCTCTGCTCAGCAGACATTCTGCTGCGTTTATCATCAGTAAAGATGCATCATGCAACTGTAGCAGCTACGGTGGTTAGGGAGAAGTGTTTTTTTTAGTTCTTTCTCTTTCTCTCTCTGTCTCTACCGTAGTGAAATTAATTCATTGGAGGTTGCAGGTGAAAGTTGCAATAAGCAAAAAATAGCAGAATTCTCTGGGACTGTAATATATTATGATATTACTATTTGATGTTCATATAAAATAACACTCACATTTGTTTTTGGCTTTTGGGAACACAACAGAATATTTCCTATGGATATATTTGAACCAACAAATATAAAACAGGTAACACTTCACAAACAGGTTCAGTTTGTTTACATTAGTTAATGCATATAAGGCATCATGATAACCTCTAGCATTTATTAATCTAGGTTAGTGTAATTTCTACATATACTAATACATACTTAACATTTTGCAGGTTGTATGAATTAACATTAATATAATAAAACAATAGTAAATTTGTAAATGAACATAATAACAACCTAGATGAATAAATGCTGAAAAAAAACAGTGCTTTACAAGGTTTAATTTGACTCTGTGTCTGAAGTTTAGTGGATTTTACTAATATAAAGTATTAAATTGTACAAGTCCTGACGGTTCTTCCCAGTATTGACTAGCACTACATGCTTGGATTATACATTTGTCCATTCAATTAGGCAGCTGTGAAGGCTAAATCAAATGGAAATAGTGTGAATTGACAAAAGTCTGGATTTATACCAGCCACAGTATCATATATTGCTGCTGATGTGTATCGATTGAACTCCATGCAGGCTCAAGAAGAGCGCAGTCTGTATGTATCAGAGGGAATACATGCATTGAGAAATGTGTGTGTGTGTGTGTGTGTGTGTGTTTAGATTGAGGTGTGAGTATCTGCACACCAGCTTGCCTCTCCTGAGTGCGATCTATAGCTGTTCTGATGAGGAATATGGCATAGGTTACTGTTTGTACACTTATGCAATACTAATGTTGAGACAGAGTTCAAAATACATGAAGATAACCTTGCAATTATTTGTACTAGGGATGCACATTGATGCTATATTTGATATCGCTTTTTTATTTTACTGTTATCCATATTAGATGTCCTATATTGGCATGTGGCCAATATATATTTAACTCAATGCTAATATTCCCTATTTGTACATTTAGATTACTCTCATCTAATGTGTGCATAAAGCTAATCTTTAAAACACTATTAATTTAATAACACTGATAAATGTAATCTTTAGCAAATTTTAGCATAAGTATCCAATTTCATACTGTACATTATAATGTGATGATATCTATTTTTATATAAATCTTATTTTTAATTTATTTAAATATTTTAATAAAGTATATAATTTAATATTGGCAATTAATTGATTTTCAGCCATAACATGAATTATGAGTGTTGGCCAAAATATTAATATATGTGCATCCCTAATGTGTACACATATATGTCTTTGTGGTTGTTTTTACTGCCTCAACCCTGTCCTAAAGCCCAGGGTTGACAGCACATCAAGTACATGCACAAATAACATAAGAAAGACTATTCGTATTGTCACCAAAGAAATCATTTTATGGTATCTGCTATAACAGCATGAAGGAGTTTGTGATCCGTTTTAATGGTAGAATCATGATAAATTAGGTGTCTCCTTGCTTCTGCAGCAATCCCTGAGACGTCTGATGGAAAATCTGTTTTTCATTTTGCAATTCTTTCAGCCTCACAGTGTAGAGCCTCAAACTGTCTAGAAGAGGTGTATGAGAGAGAGGACCAGTCTTTAGGGAACACTGAGTAAGATGAATGAGGTCTGTTTGAAAGTCAAAGATGACCACCCGCCCATTGCACCCCACCAGTCACATCACTATTACCATACCTGACAATGTCTGCACTGGCCCTTAATGTTAGAATGACCTGAGCACTTCAGTCCTAATAATGGGAAATATCAGCAAAAGAGTTTGGTTGTTGTGTCCATGAGCAATTCTAATATAATGAGTGTTTCAGTGTTTATATGTGCATGAATTTGTGAAAAATATTTGCTTTATTAGAGTGATCTTCAGCTCACGATTTAAGGCTGCTATTTGTCATGTGATTCTCTCTATTAACCTCATGTAAGAGAGTGTGTATATGTGTGAAAGTGAAGGAAGGAAAAATAGAGTGAAAGAGAGAGAGAATGCCCCTACTCTCCTGTGATTCACTTTGACATGTGAATGACACAGTGAATGGTTACCATGGAAATAAATGTGTAAAATTTATACATGCACCTTTTATCTGCCTCAGCCAAAAAGAGGGAGATTTTGCTAATGGGGTGTAAGTGCTACTGGTCTCTCTCTCTCTCTCTCTCTCTCTATCTGTCTGTTTCTCTTTGTGTATGTATGTAAATGTGTGTATGAGTGTGTACAAATGTTGGTGTGCGTCTTTCTCTGGGCTTAGCGGGCATTATATTGTGGGTTTTTCTTCTGCATCAAAGCATGTTAGCATGATTAGCAGTGATGCCATGGTATGAAAGCACAGCAATGTAAAGGCTGTATTCTAAAACTAGACTGGTGCAATATAAACGTCTCAGGTTACGTATGTAACCCTGGTTCCTCGAGGGAACGAGACGCTGCGTCGAGAACGCTAGGGGAACGCCTTCAGTGACCCACGCTCTGAATCACATGTGAAATCAGTCCAATAGCTAAACGGGACGTCACGGCGGATGACGTCATGACCGGGAAGCTATAAAAGCACGTGCGGCGGAGCCAGCGTCAGCTTCTAGGAATGAAGCAAGCGCCGGCAGGGACGCCGGAAGTATGGCACCGAGACGCAGCGTCTCGTTCCCTCGAGGAACCAGGGTTACATACGTAACCTGAGACGTTCCTCTTCAGGAACTCGAGCTGCGTCGAGAACGCTAGGGGAACGAGAATGCCCACGTCGCCAGACTTCCAAATCTCTGCCTAGTGTGGAAGACTGCACAGCTAGGGCGAGAGAACAAAAGAGCCCGGAGTGGCTAAAGTAGGCGGGGCTCGCCATCCCGAAGGCCAGCTTCTGGAGGAGTGAATCTTGACCCCCAAAGGAGAGGGGAGATCAGAGGACTCGAGGCTATGGAATAGCATCCTGATCCACCACTTGGCCTAAGCTTCTCTGGCCAGAGGCCTCGGCCTCAGCGCACCGCAGAGGAAATGTGTAAGAAGAGGGTGTCTTCCCACTGAATGGCCACCGAGAGGGGCGTGGTATGCTGCAATGGCCGCCACAAAGCCCTCTAGGGTGAAGTGGGTCAACCCTGCGGATAAACAGGCCTGCAGGAACTCCAGAACTGTACCAAACAGGCAATTAGCTGGGTCGGGCTGGCGGTCTCCGCTGAAATACAGTTTCCTCATAGAGGGAGCTCTGGATGGAGGATGGTCTCAACAACCTCGGTTGAGAGACCGGAAGTTATGAGTTGTGCCTCCTCAGAGGCCACACCCACAGCTCCTGGCGGGGGCGTGCCCTCCGCCTGTGAGAGGAGATCTCTCCTGA
>NW_015505573.1:711264-713206 GCF_001515645.1 Sinocyclocheilus grahami
GGGTGGAGATAGGAAGAGCCGTCTCCAACCCGTCTGCTAGATCATGAGCGATCTCCGCGTTCTCAGTCGCCGCCGTGCCTCAGCAGCAGCGGGACCGCAATCGCAAGATCACAGGCACGGACACACTCCTCGGAGCGTGCCCGGCGAGAGCGGAGCTTTTAATAGCGGGGGAAAACACAATCCGCCCCGGCTGCGCGAGCTCCGCTCCTATTAATGCTGCTCATTATAATATAAGGCATAATATTGTTTGCTTGTGTAACTGATGTTTGTGCAACTGGCGAGCTCTTTGACGCCCTCCGTATCAATCTCCTCGGAGAAAGACAGGCGGAGCATCGCGCCCTCTCCCCGGGGGGGGAGTACCGCAACGCGGGCTTCCGAACCCCGAGAGCGGGCGCCGGATCTGGTGATTAGCAGATCCATACGCGAAACCCACGAGCACAGCCGCCGCTCCGCCTCGGCGAAAGCGGGGCCGGCACCGCGAGGAACGCTAGTGAAAGCTCCCTCCTCAAAGAGAGCCCTCTGAGAGCGAAGCAAGGCAGTAACAACTATGCTTCGCTCGCAAGCAAACCACGCACAGGCTGTGTGTGTCCCCACTCGTGATATAACATTATCTTTGGGCAGGGAGGAACACACAACCTACAACGTGGCTTGCTCTCGCCCTTGAAATGCTTTGTCCTTGCATGAGCTTAGACATAGCTGGAGCTTATAGACTTTTGACAGACAACAATAAATATGACTGACACACACAGAGCGCTTCGCTGAATGACAGAAAGCTGACGCTGGCTCCGCCGCACGTGCTTTTAAAGCTTCCCGGTCATGACGTCATCCGCCGTGACGTCCCGCTCAGCTATTGGACTGATTTCACATGTGATTCAGAGCGTGGGTCACTGAAGGCGTTCCCCTAGCGTTCTCGACGCAGCTCGAGTTCCTGAAGAGGAACCCTCAATTATCATATACAATTAGAAGTGTTGCCACATTTGTATTGAGATACACTGGATTTAAAGTAAATTGTACTAATCTCATGAGTATTTATATGTATTTTTACATAAAGTGTGGTTCTACTACACGTAAGTTTACTTATGTTTGCATAGCCACTGAAACATACAATATTGGCATTTAAAGCATCAAAAAAATTTATTATTTACATATAAACATTTTTGCAGACGTACAAATGAATCCTTGAATTTATACTGAAATCATGGCATTAACATTTTGATTATACTGTATTCAGTTGTCATATGAATGGCATTATGTTTTAAACTGCATTTATTAAACACAGTTACCTCATTTACTTATATGAAATAACATTTTGTTCTTTTCTGTGTGACATTTGCTGCCAACTCGTCACAAATTATTACATAATGTTAAAGAAGACAACACATTAAAACCTTAAAATGAATAACATTGCTGTAATCATTTAACCATGACTTATGCCATACATGTAATAATATGTAATTATTTTGTTTGCAGAAGGACTCAAAAGGAATTTTCTCAGTCATGCTGTGACAACTTAAATTCTGCTCTGTACCTCATAATCAGAAAGTGCTTTATTGCAAAGTGTGTTTTTACACACAGATGTTTTTTTATCTGATATGAGCTTCCAGTGCAGAACAAAGTATAAACAGAGTGCAGATATACATAGAAAATAAGGCAATAAAATAACAAAATAATAAAACAAATAGACAATAAAATTTAAATATAATGCAAAACAGTAATAAAAAACTGATAGAAAAATAATAACTAAACCTATTGCAAACAAACAAAAACAGCAAATGACCCGTAGAGCTCCACACCGAGATAGCCATCCGCGGCACCATCTTGACTTGAATCATTACTCCTCACAAAATTATCTTCATTTGGACTACTTTTGGTACTATATTGTTACTAAAACGGTAAATTTCTTGCACGTTTCTGTCTAAAATTTCACATTTCAAATATAAAT
>NW_015505573.1:713216-713830 GCF_001515645.1 Sinocyclocheilus grahami
AAGAGGGTGTCTTCCCACTGAATGGCCACCGAGAGGGGCGTGGTATGCTGCAATGGCCGCCACAAAGCCCTCTAGGGTGAAGTGGGTCAACCCTGCGGATAAACAGGCCTGCAGGAACTCCAGAACTGTACCAAACAGGCAATTAGCTGGGTCGGGCTGGCGGTCTCCGCTGAAATACAGTTTCCTCATAGAGGGAGCTCTGGATGGAGGATGGTCTCAACAACCTCGGTTGAGAGACCGGAAGTTATGAGTTGTGCCTCCTCAGAGGCCACACCCACAGCTCCTGGCGGGGGCGTGCACTCCGCCTGTGAGAGGAGATCTCTCCTGATGGGAATCACCCATGGAGCGCCATGGAGGAGAGAAATCAGGCCTGAGACCCAACTCGGCCTGGCCGGAACGGGGATACTAACAACAGACGGGCCCTGTCCCGGCGCACTCTCTCCAGAACTCCCAGGAGCAGAAAAATCGAAGGAAAGGTGTACAGACGAAGCCTCGGCCACGTCTGTACCATGGCATCCAGCCCCAGTGGAGCTGGATGAGTCAGAGAGAACCAGAGGGGACAGTGTGATATCATATGAGTCGCAACAGGTCCACCTGAGCCTGGCCAAACACTC
>NW_015505573.1:715916-718450 GCF_001515645.1 Sinocyclocheilus grahami
GGGTGGAGATAGGAAGAGCCGTCTCCAACCCGTCTGCTAGATCATGAGCGATCTCCGCGTTCTCAGTCGCCGCCGTGCCTCAGCAGCAGCGGGACCGCAATCGCAAGATCACAGGCACGGACACACTCCTCGGAGCGTGCCCGGCGAGAGCGGAGCTTTTAATAGCGGGGGAAAACACAATCCGCCCCGGCTGCGCGAGCTCCGCTCCTATTAATGCTGCTCATTATAATATAAGGCATAATATTGTTTGCTTGTGTAACTGATGTTTGTGCAACTGGCGAGCTCTTTGACGCCCTCCGTATCAATCTCCTCGGAGAAAGACAGGCGGAGCATCGCGCCCTCTCCCCGGGGGGGGAGTACCGCAACGCGGGCTTCCGAACCCCGAGAGCGGGCGCCGGATCTGGTGATTAGCAGATCCATACGCGAAACCCACGAGCACAGCCGCCGCTCCGCCTCGGCGAAAGCGGGGCCGGCACCGCGAGGAACGCTAGTGAAAGCTCCCTCCTCAAAGAGAGCCCTCTGAGAGCGAAGCAAGGCAGTAACAACTATGCTTCGCTCGCAAGCAAACCACGCACAGGCTGTGTGTGTCCCCACTCGTGATATAACATTATCTTTGGGCAGGGAGGAACACACAACCTACAACGTGGCTTGCTCTCGCCCTTGAAATGCTTTGTCCTTGCATGAGCTTAGACATAGCTGGAGCTTATAGACTTTTGACAGACAACAATAAATATGACTGACACACACAGAGCGCTTCGCTGAATGACAGAAAGCTGACGCTGGCTCCGCCGCACGTGCTTTTAAAGCTTCCCGGTCATGACGTCATCCGCCGTGACGTCCCGCTCAGCTATTGGACTGATTTCACATGTGATTCAGAGCGTGGGTCACTGAAGGCGTTCCCCTAGCATTCTCGACGCAGCTCGAGTTCCTGAAGAGGAACCCTCAATTATCATATACAATTAGAAGTGTTGCCACATTTGTATTGAGATACACTGGATTTAAAGTAAATTGTACTAATCTCATGAGTATTTATATGTATTTTTACATAAAGTGTGGTTCTACTACACGTAAGTTTACTTATGTTTGCATAGCCACTGAAACATACAATATTGGCATTTAAAGCATCAAAAAAATTTATTATTTACATATAAACATTTTTGCAGACGTACAAATGAATCCTTGAATTTATACTGAAATCATGGCATTAACATTTTGATTATACTGTATTCAGTTGTCATATGAATGGCATTATGTTTTAAACTGCATTTATTAAACACAGTTACCTCATTTACTTATATGAAATAACATTTTGTTCTTTTCTGTGTGACATTTGCTGCCAACTCGTCACAAATTATTACATAATGTTAAAGAAGACAACACATTAAAACCTTAAAATGAATAACATTGCTGTAATCATTTAACCATGACTTATGCCATACATGTAATAATATGTAATTATTTTGTTTGCAGAAGGACTCAAAAGGAATTTTCTCAGTCATGCTGTGACAACTTAAATTCTGCTCTGTACCTCATAATCAGAAAGTGCTTTATTGCAAAGTGTGTTTTTACACACAGATGTTTTTTTATCTGATGTGAGCTTCCAGTGCAGAACAAAGTATAAACATAGTGCAGATATACATAGAAAATAAGGCAATAAAATAACAAAATAATAAAACAAATAGACAATAAAATTTAAATATGATGCAAAACAGTAATAAAAAACGGATAGAAAAATAATAACTAAACCTATTGCAAACAAACAAAAACAGCAAATGACCCGTAGAGCTCCACACCGAGATAGCCATCCGCGGCACCATCTTGACTTGAATCATTACTCCTCACAAAATTATCTTCATTTGGACTACTTTTGGTACTATATTGTTACTAAAACGGTAATTTTCTTGCACGTTTCTGTCTAAAATTTCACATTTCAAATATAAATATTATCTATAAAGTGGTTAGGTTTGGAGGTGGGGTTAAGGGATCTAAAAATCAAAATAATTTATTCATAAAATGATATAAGTTCATCTATATAGCTTTATGATATAAAAGAGTAGTACATATTTAAAGTTTATTTATTTATTTATTTTGGTGTAAATAATGTAATTAATTATAATAATAAGTAATAATATAATAATATATAATAAGTAATAATGTTTCCTTTTTAGATTTTTCAGTATGTCCAAATGGTATGTTTCGGCATCAGCCAAAATGCACAAAAATGTATGTTTTGTGCCTAAACGTTATATAGTTGTCACGTTACGCTGCTGCGGCAAGAGACACGGAGTAGCATTCACAGTCTTTAATGACGAAAACACGGGATAATCAGGTCCAAAAGTCTGACAATAGTAATACCTGTGTATAAACAATGAGACCAGGCTGGTTATACACAAGAAATGAACTAGCTAAATAATGAGTACACACATACACTCTCTCTCTCTCTCGCACAGAGGCAGTGGAGAAACCCTAGGGTGCAACTTTACTATTTTGGTTTCCTGCATGAATTCCAGGAATTGTGTAAGTGTGCGTGTGTG
>NW_015505573.1:719249-755033 GCF_001515645.1 Sinocyclocheilus grahami
GATAGAAAAATAATAACTAAACCTATTGCAAACAAACAAAAACAGCAAATGACCCGTAGAGCTCCACACCGAGATAGCCATCCGCGGCACCATCTTGACTTGAATCATTACTCCTCACAAAATTATCTTCATTTGGACTACTTTTGGTACTATATTGTTACTAAAACGGTAATTTTCTTGCACGTTTCTGTCTAAAATTTCACATTTCAAATATAAATATTATCTATAAAGTGGTTAGGTTTGGAGGTGGGGTTAAGGGATCTAAAAATCAAAATAATTTATTCATAAAATGATATAAGTTCATCTATATAGCTTTATGATATAAAAGAGTAGTACATATTTAAAGTTTATTTATTTATTTATTTTGGTGTAAATAATGTAATTAATTATAATAATAAGTAATAATATAATAATATATAATAAGTAATAATGTTTCCTTTTTAGATTTTTCAGTATGTCCAAATGGTATGTTTCGGCATCAGCCAAAATGCACAAAAATGTATGTTTTGTGCCTAAACGTTATATAGTTGTCACGTTACGCTGCTGCGGCAAGAGACACGGAGTAGCATTCACAGTCTTTAATGACGAAAACACGGGATAATCAGGTCCAAAAGTCTGACAATAGTAATACCTGTGTATAAACAATGAGACCAGGCTGGTTATACACAAGAAATGAACTAGCTAAATAATGAGTACACACATACACTCTCTCTCTCTCTCGCACAGAGGCAGTGGAGAAACCCTAGGGTGCAACTTTACTATTTTGGTTTCCTGCATGAATTCCAGGAATTGTGTAAGTGTGCGTGTGTGTGTGCTGGCGAAACAATGAGCATTACATCCATCATTACATTTTCTGAGGGCATTATTTCAACTTCTCTTAGCCATATTTTATAGCCTCATTTTTACTGCCACATTTTTAGATTTCAAAGTCATAGCTCATGTCCAAAAATGCTTCTCTAAAGTTTTGCACCCCATAAAAGAAATAGTAAATATAATAAATAAAGTAAATAAAATATAGTAAATAAAGCAAATATAGTCAGACATGAGATGTTTTACTTGCTTGTTTAACTTCATCTGCCATTTGAGCCTTCATAATGCTGAATCATGTATTAGTGATTCAGCAGGGTGTAACTGCAATAATATCTCCTTCATTTGCAATACTCAAGCATGTCAAACATGTTCTGCTCCTCTGTCTGAATTTATCAGCTTGTTAACCTTTAGATCAGCAGTCAGTGGGAGGAGAAATCTGATCGAGCAGTTCTGTACACAGGGTAATGGCTCTTTCTTTCTCATCCCCAGGCCAGTTAGTCTCTTCATATATAATGGACACAGCAGCAGTGTAATATAATTCTTAGCTATTTATTTTATGATATAATCTTCTGTTTGAATAGTGCTGATCTAGATTAAGACCTGGCCTATTTTAAAAGTATTTTATAGGTATTTCGATAGCATGTGGCTTGGCTCACCTTTGTTTTTTTAAACAGTATGAAATGTTGAATTGATCAAGAGTACAGTCCATCATATATCAGGAATTATTATTGGAAAAAATATGAAAGTGTAGCGTTTGGACCAATCAGGCACACAATTATTCATTATATTTAATAAATAATCCAGCAAACCCCCTCACCCAAAAAAGCAAACTATGTGTTAGAGTTCTGTGGACAACCCCCGAAGAGCAACTAACATCCCAAAAAGGCAGAACAGGCCTCTGGTTACCATGGCAAGCAATGACAAATCATCTGATAACACTGGTTTTATTGCTCAAAGGAATGCGGGCAGAGCAACTCTCACTCCATTTCCCAATAGGAAAGACACATAATGCCCATAAAAATGGACTCTTCCCTGTTCATTCATAGAAAACCTTCTATGAATGAACATGCCTATCTCCAGGACTTAGTGTGTATGATTATTACTTTCTTTTATATTGTATACTGTTTTATGTATGCTTATGATAGAACCTCTACTTAATGTAACCTCACCTATACCATGTTTGGTATCGTATCTATGAATTCGTATTTTAATGATCTAAATGAGAGTGTATATGTTGATACCATATTACATATTAGTCTTCTAAGAATCTTTAATAGTTTTTGCATCAGCACCCAGTTACATATGCAAAATACAATGTTCGAAGACAAAGAGTCGTAAACTTTCCCTCCGAAAGTTTAAATCACCATTGGCTCACTGACCCCCTGGAGGTGGGACCTCCATAGAAGTTAAAAGGCCTCACATCAGTGACCCGCTTCTCTCTTCTTTGGCCCTCTTACCTTCTTGCTTCTCAGACATCCAGTCTGACTGCGACCCGTGGGGCCTCCCCCGCTGCAGGACACCCGGGAGAGAACTCTCCCAATCACCAATGAGTCAGAGTAACATCTTCAGTTCGTCACTCTTCAAGCCCGGAAGAACGCGATTGCAATTCTAACACCATCGAACCTTCGAACCATTAAAGCTTTCACCCGAGACTGTATCCGTACACTCGTTTAAAGGCCAAGGCACTGCAAGTATCATACTTTTAAAGGGGTCATATGATGTTGCTAAAAATAACATTATTTTGTGTATTTGGTGTAATGAAATGTGTTTATGCGGTTTAAGGTAAAAAAAAAACACATTATTTTCCACATACTGTACATTATTGTTTCTCCTCTATGCCCCGCCATTCTGAAACGCTTTGATTTTTACATCAGCTCATCGTTCTGAAAAGCGAGGTGTGCTCTGATTGGCCAGCTATCCAATGCGTTGTGATTGGCCGAATACCTCAAGCGTGTGACGAAAATGTTACGCCCCTTACCATACTGTGATGCCGTGTCCGGCTGGAGCGATAATAAATAATTACATTTATATAGCGCTTTTCTAGGCACTCAAAGCACTTTACATTGTCAGGGGGTATCTCCTCATCCACCACCAGTGTGCAGCAGATGAGACAAAACCAATAAAACCCATTATAAACGAGGCATTTGTTGCATCCAGTGGGGACATAATTACGGATTATAATGACTTATACTGTAAGTATAAGTCATTAAAAAAATGTCTTTTTACGCGTTGCGTCACGCCGCGTAAACATAAAACCATGTCTGCATTTGTGATCAGAGAAATGATACACTGCTCAAAACTCGCGTTTGAATCATCAGTGGCAAATTCTGTATATGTATAAAAAACGTACTTACAGTCCGTGAGTCAGAACAGCCGGCATTGTAGTCTACTCTCCCAGGATCAGGAAACAGTCAAAAATGTGCTGCACACATCTGAATATTTGGGTTGAACTGTTCTGGAACAGTGTTGTAAATACAATTTAACCACTGATTTCTAGTCGTGTCCTCTTTTGGAAGGCCAAACAAAGTAGTTTCGCTTTCACAATGAAACACAGCGTCACACAAGGCGGCCTTGAGTGAGCGGCGGCCGGCAGCTAGATTAAGCAGAGGCCAACATATGACGACCCAGGGCTGGACTCCGCTTCACCATGTTGAAAGCCGATCCGGTGATCCACAGCGCGAAGTTGATGTATTTCCTCAGCGACCAGCACGGATCAGCTCTGGGCATGACGAAGCGGATATCGTCCTCTTTTGGAAGGCCAAACAAAGTGGTTTCGCTTTCATAATGAAACACACAGCCTCTTCACGACATGGCGGCAGCAACAATACTACAGCGAGAATAAAAGTTGCGCCTTGTTTGCATGAACATTTGGGCGGTGTTATGCAAATCTTCCCACATAGTGACGTAGACATGTGGGGGCGTGTTAGAACGAGCCGTTTTAGGTAGGTGTGGTTGACTCTTAACTTTTATAAAGAATATCTCTTTGGATTTGAGACTTTAGTCTTTGCAACTTTACAGATCTTCTTTATGCACCAAGAGCTTGTAACACTTCAAAGAGAAAGGAAAAATTTAAATCGCATCACATGACCCCTTTTAACTAAGTTAAACAGAGGTTTAGTATAAGCTGTAGACCCCATTGTAAAACAGCGCTGATGGTTAACTGACTCATTTTCCATAACTGCATTCTCTGGTTTCTCTAAAGGTTTCATTCATCCATCCACTTTAACTCTCCTGTGTATGTATGCGTGAGTGTGTGTGTATGTATGTGTGTTAGACTAGTTTTGTGTTAAGTGTTTAGTTAATAAAACTTTTGTGCACAGATTACATTTTACAGTTTCTGATTCTGTCACTGCTTGTGGATAATGTCCCTTTAACGATCCGATCTTGTTACATGTTCTAATGCACTAGTACTGTAAGTTTTCTGTGGCCACGAAAATATAATTTCTTAGAGGTTATATGAAATTACACTGAATGTTCGCTGGACGAACAGAATAGTTGATGGTAATATTAATTCTGCTACAGTTACTACTGGCAGCTGATATAAATTGTAATCAATTATAATTAATTGTAATTATTTATATACTCTTCTCTTTTGAGCTAATTTTCTACAAAAGAAAGAGAGAGGCAGAGAGAGAGAGAGAAAGGGAGATACGGGCAGAGAGAGTAAACCAATGACTGTCCCAAGCCATTAGAATGAGGGATATTTCAGCTTGACTGAACAATTCATTCTCAGCATGTCACATTGAATTTTCTCAGTTCTAAAATCCCCCCCACACCTCACTTTTTCCTATCCTTTCAGATGCTGAAATATTGCTTCCAAACAGTCATTCTACCTAAATATGTCCACACACTCACCAAAAAAAATTCCAATCTGCTTGCTTGGATTGTTTATCACAGTGTACATGAAAATTACATTTGCAGTAAATTGAGTTTTAACCATAACATTACATTACATTAACCATGTAAACCATATCTTTAATAGTTTATTGTATAATAAATGAACAAATGGAAGTATAATAGGAGCATGTTCATCTAATCCTGCCAATCACAACCTAAATGTAAGCATATATAAATGTTTGCTTACCTCACTCCAAGTGACCCACCAAGGTTATTATATTTTTGAATTTTATTTTATTTACAGAGTTAGTTTATTTTTATCCTATGACTGTTAGTTTTTGTTCATTTTAGTTTTTCTTAACAATATTAGAGGATGTTAGGATCCATTATAATATGGGTCTAAATATTATTATATGGGCTGTGTGTGAAATGAGCGACTTGTCAGACTTCCAAAAAGGGCAAGTCATAGGAGCCTGTTTACCAGGAGCATCTGTAACTTTAAGTGTTTTGAGAACAACAGTCTTTATAATTATGGCTGCATATACAAAGCATGGCAAGAATTCATCAGCGAATAAGAATAGTGGGTTCAGACCAAAAGTGAATGATAGGGACAGTCAAACACTAAGAAGGATTGTGTCCAAACAACTCCAAACTACTGCAGCAAAATGTGACAGCAAAACCTCAATATTCACCTTGAATGTCCTACTCCTACAAAAACTGATCACAGTTCACAAAGCCAACATCCATGAAAGAGCTACAATTGCTACAACTTTAATCACAAACACCAAAGCTAAAATGCGAAAAAGATGGTGTTATGATCATAAAACCTGGACATTTGATCAGACAAATTCAAGTCAAGTCAAGTCTGCTTTATTGTCAATTCTTCCACCTGTACAGCACATACACACAGATAATCGAAATTGCGTTACTCTCAGACCCTTGGTGCAAATTGCCTGACTTGAATATTATCAAACCACTGTGGGCAGTTTTGGAGAGAAGAGTGAGAAGCAGTGTCTCACTTTAGACAACATTCAACAATGTATCAATTTATTCTAAAGTTGGAAGCTGTTAAATGCAAATGGTGGTAAAACACCTTAATAAAGAAATATTGCCTGTCTCAACTTAGAATAATTTGTGAAACCTACATAGAGATAATTTTATGCATTTGAACTGTTATTAATTGTATACAATTTTTACTTTTGTCCTGGATCTCTGTTTGATGCTGATTTTGGGAGAGTGACTTGCACTCCACACTATAATATCTGCTATCTCTCTTTTTCTTCCTTATCTGACTTCCCTCTCTCTCCAACTCTCTTTCTCCTCTGTGCAGTCAGAAAGTTGTGACAGGCTGCTTCTCTCTGACTGATGTTACTGAGATGCCAAATGGGAGAGAGAATGGCAATTATGTCAAACTGCGCAGAAACATGTGTCTGTGTGCACCAGCGCCGACCCACCTCGCTGCACCTGATCACTCTAAATAACTCTGAACAGGTATTCTGTGCCAGTGGCAGGCAGCGAAAGAGACAGAACCCTATCCTGCAGGTTTGTTTTCCTACCTCTCCCTTCATTTTCTTTCCCTTTGTATTGTGTTTTGTTTTTTCTTTCCCCCTACAGCTCTTCAGTCCGCAGCCTTGAACTATCAGAATAAATAACCCACAGTGTTTCTATTTGTGAGAATCTTTTAAAGTGTGGTAAGAGACAGGACTGCATTGATACATCATTATATGTGTGATTATATGTGTGTGTACAAACAAACGTTACTTACAGTCTCTCAGTACAGAGACAACAGCATCCAGTGCTGTAAATGTAAAAATAGCAACCTGCAAATACATAGTTATGCTCCAACCACAAAATGGAACAGTGGACTAAATGAGATCTCGAGCAGATTGTAGGAATATTTCACAAGAGAGAAACACCAAATGGAGCAAAGGACAGAGGATTTATATTCCCTTAAGTAAGTAAGGAAAGAAGGAAAGAAAGAAAGAAAGAAAGAAAGAAAGAAAGAAAGAAAGAAAGAAAGAAAGAAAGAAAAAGAAAGAAAAAGAAAGAAAGAAAGAAAGAAAGAAAGAAAGAAAGAAAGAAAGAAAGAAAGAAAGAAAGAAAAAGAAAGAAAGAAAGAAAGAAAGAAAGAAAAATTATACTATATAAAGTAGTCTGGCAATGGTTTGTCAGTAGGGTATTTCACAAGAGAGAAACACCAAATGGAGCAAAGGACAGAGGATTTATATTCCCTTAAGTAAGTAAGGAAAGAAAGAAAGAAAGAAAGAAAGAAAGAAAGAAAGAAAGAAAGAAAGAAAGAAAGAAAGAAAAAGAAAGAAAGAAAAAGAAAGAAAGAAAGAAAGAAAGAAAGAAAAATTATACTATATAAAGTAGTCTGGCAATGGTTTGCCAGTAGGGCACCATACGTGGAGGTCTGTTTTCATAGAAAATACTTAGTAATAGTTTTACTGCAGATCCACAGGCTGACAGGACTTCCTGGCACTCGGCCAGTAACATGCAGGCTTTAGGATTTGTTAATTTCTACTACTTATTATTTGGTGGGAGTGTGACAGAATTGTTACCGAGGTTTTGAACACCAGAACCACTTCTTAGGACTGAATAATTGCTACCATGCAACAACACAGTAGAAGAAAAATAGTAAAGTTTGGAAAGTTTGGTGTGTGGTTTAAGGAACTAAGTGACTGAAGGAAAATGTTTGAAAAAGAAAATAGTGTGTGTGTGGGGGGGAGAGGGAGAGGGAGAGGGAGAGGGAGGTTCTTTTTCTAAATCTTGGCTAACATCCAGCTGAAGGTAATCTGTGTTTCTGACCCTCTCCCTCTTCAAAACATATGAAGACTCTAGAAGTAAACATTTGTACTCTAGAAGTAAATCACATAGTATGAAATAGATTTAAATAACATAGTATGAAATAGATTATTTGCTAACTGCACCGAAAATGAAATGAAATGGCATAGAAACAATTTTCACTCAGAAGTTGCTAATAAATTTCATAGGAAGATATAGGAAGAAACACATTAAATGAAACATGAAATTTTGAAGTAGAAAAACAGAAATACTATTTTCATGCCATATGCACTGAAACCTCAAAAGATTCAGATAATCGGGGTGGCTCTGTTACCTTTTTGTACAATTTTGTTTTTTAAAATCATTACCAAATATTGTCAAAAAAAAAAAAAAAAAAGATTTCCAAAGGCACCAGTTATTTCTGGTCCCACCCTGAGACATGGTTAATTTTAGTCTCTTTTTCTTTTCTTTTTTTTTTTACAATGAGTGGACATGGTACATGGTGTGTTCCTGTCTTTATATAGATTTATATATTTACAATATTATTTCAACATAACTTTAATGTAATGACATCATGTCATATTAAGCTTACATCTTACATTCATAAAGCTGATAATGTCCACTAAAATGGGCTTGTTTTTTAAAAACTTAAACACCCGTGGTTTGGAATCCCGAGGCTGTATTCCATATCAATTTTAGAACAAGACTAATGAGATAATGAGATCAAGTGAATGTGATCTGTAAGAGCCAAATGTTCCCCTAGAGTAGATTATGGGCATCACTGACTGCAATGCTTTCTGAGCACTGGCCCAGTTCTCACAGTCCTGCACAGTGAGGCTGCAGTGTAAAATAAACACAAGGTCATTTGAAAGGATTTATGACATGTTTATGGGGCAACAGAATTCACATTCCTACTTCCTCTTCTTCTACTGTTGGGCTAACCTAAATACTGCCACATCTTACATTTCCATTTTCCTTCTTATCTGATGGGATTTCCAAAAACACTTAGAGCCAAGATGAGCGTCTATCTATCTATCTTCATCTAATTCTCTTCTTATGACAGTATCCCATAAGTTAAGAAGAAGAAAGGGATGAAATCCAAGTTAAAGGCAACAGAGAGAAAGAAAGCCATGGCAGAATGAAACATGTCATTATATGCTGATAGAAAGGCACACTGAGGCATATAATGTAATTACTTCCCAACTTTCACAGTGTGTCAATCACGCCACTATCTGCTTATGCTTTAATGGGATATTGAAATGTCCTCTCAGCTGAGAGGCAATGAAGGCTCCTGCTAATTAGTATGAACGAGGAGCATTAAAATGAGTAATGCTGTGGAGGACAGGTTTTAATTGAGAATAATATAACGCTCTATCCCTTAAATTCATCAAAGCCACACACTAATTGCTCATCAGACTAATGTTGCCACAGACCATGTTTTTATTTCCTGTACATTTTTGGACTAAGAAAGTTTTTTTGCTCTAATTGATGTAAGATAATTATAGTGACATTTTAGAGTAGGGTGACATGCACATTTTATAAGACAGTGCTTAACAGAAATTAGGAGATACGTAGATTACTAATTAAGTAATTAGCAGTGGTGTGGTAATGACTCCACGTGTCAGTAGGTGAGCTGAAGTCTCAGGGCATTTGTCTTAGAAATGGGGAGTGCTTTACTGTTCAAAGGGGTCATATGATGCGATTTCAATTTTTTCTTTCTCTTTGGAGTGTTACAAGCTCTTGGTGCATAAAGAAGATCTGTAAAGTTGCAAAGTCTCAAATCCAATGAGATATTCTTTATAAAAGTTAAGAGTCAACCACGCCTACCTAAAACGGCTCATTCTAACACGCCCCCACATGTCTACGTCACTATGTGAGAAGATTTGCATAATGCCGCCCAAATGTTCACGCAAAGAAAGAAGGCGTAACTTTTATTCTCACTGTAGTATTGTTGCCACTGCCGCCATGTCGTGAAGACACTGTGTGTTTCATTGTGAAAGAATGAATCTAAAAGAGCTTTGTCATGCCTAGAGCTGATCCGTGCTGGTCGCTGAGGAAATACATCAATTTCGCGCTGTCGATCGCCGGATCGGCTTTCACTGTGGACGAAGCAGAGTCCAACCCGGGGTCGTCACTTGTGGTTGCCGCAAGGTGCTCACTCAAGCCGGCCTCTGCTCACTCTAGGCCTCCGGCTGTTCCTCACTCTAGCCCCCGGCCTCTGCTTACTCTAGGCCGCCGTGTGTGATGCTGTGTTTCGTTGTGAAAGCGAAACTACTTTTTTTGGCCTTCCAAAAGAGGACACGACTAGAAATCAGTGGCAAAGTTGTATTTACAACACTGTTCCAGAACAGTTCAACCCAAATATTCCGATGTGTCCAGCGCATTTTATGGAGAACTGTTTCCTGGTAGAGTAGACTACAATGCCGGCTGTTCTGACTCACGGACTGTAAGCAAGTTTTTTGAATTTGCCACTGACGATTCAAACGCGAGTTTTGAGCAGTGTAGAGTAGGGCTTGTTGTTTGTCATTTCTCCGATCACAACTGCAGACATGGTTTTATGTTTATGCGGCGTGATGCAATGCAACGCGTAAAATACAGTATAAGTCATTATAATCCGTAATTATGTCCCCACTGGATGCAACAAATGCCTCGTTTATAATGAGTTTTAATGTTTTTGTCTCGTCGCTCCGGCCGGGACAGGGCATCACAGTATGGTAAGGGGTGTAACATTTCCGTCACACGCTTGAGGTATTCAGCCAATCACAATGTTACTGGATAGCTGGCCAATCAGTGCACACCTCGCTTTTCGGACCGATGAGCTGATGTAAAAATCAAAGCGTTTCAGAAAGGCGGGGCATAGAGGAGAAACAATAATGTACAGTATGTGGAAAATAATGTGTTTTTTTACCTTAAACTGCATAAACACATTTCATTACACCAAATACACAAAATAATGTTCTTTTTAGCAGCATCATATGACCCCTTTAAGATTGTCAACAAGATACCACATCTTTTACTTGCTAGGTCTAGTGGCAAGTAATTTACTATAACTAGTGTAACAGCATGAGATATTTTTAAACCTTGTTAGCAATGGCATACATATTTTAAGAAATGTTGCTTCAAGTTGTATGGCTATATTTGATAACTAATTATTCAGTCTATATGAGATCTCCCTTATGAATCATGATATTCATGACCCAGCACAGATGACAACATTGCAGCACATTATTACCTACATTTTCACAGTGCAAATAATACAACTGTAATGCCAGAGAAGGAGGATGAGAGAGAAAGAAAGATAGATTAGGAAATAGTGTAGTGAGAAAAAGAAAGCACTTTTATCTTTTATCTTTCTCATCATTACTGAATGCTGTAATAGAGGCGATGGCCCCTGAGGGTTATATGTAAAATGCAAAGACCGCATATCCACACTGCATACTGCAGTATCAGCCATGATGTAGAAGGGAGGAGGTGAGGGTGGTAGAGAATCAAATCTCATGAAAACATAATTTGTAAAGGGCAGAGTAAATTTATCCTCCTCTGATCCAATGTAGCCTCATGTTGTTATTTTTAGACAATTAAGATTCAAATGCATGAGTTAAGAAATACAAACTCTTAAAAAATCAGCTACAACCCAAGCCCATCAGGGAGCTCAGTGACATATGAGATACATAATTTAGTATTCAGTTACCTTTTTTGATTCTTACTCAGTTTTGTGGTTTGCCCTTATAAAATATATATTTTAAAATATTTAGGCCCCTGCCTTTGGAAACAATTATTTAATATATTTATATTTATATGGAGATTTCAGCTGATTTCAAGTAATTGCAGTAAATGCATTTTATATGTTCAGTAGATTTGCTGTTGTTGTTATTATTATTATTAATAATATTGGAATTATTTTGCTCATTTAAATATTGGAATTATTTTGCTCATTTAAATATGTACAAACACGTGCATCATTTCAGGGTTATATCACTGACCAATGGCTGCATTGATGAAAGCAAATGTATCAGACTTTTCTTCTGATGGGCTTTTGGACATGATACCAGTCGAACACTTTATTCAATGACAATTCGACTTTATTGCATTACAAAGGGGGGATAGATCAAAGACCCCAGTGTCTGATAATGAAGACTTAAGGCCAAGCCAATCTCACAGACCCAACAGCCTGAGAATCTCACCCCTCTATATGAATCCATGTATAATGGGGGGGAAGCTTGATATCTAAGAGGACTGTAGCTGAATCTTGAGTATATCTGTTCTATACACAATGGAGCAAAGCTGATTTGTCAGTTTGCCAAGGTCACAGCAGAAGACGCCCTTCTTTAGATTCATAGCAGAGCATAATTTGGAGCTCTGGGTGGAAAAGTAATGCTGTGGGTCACATGTTTGAGACCCAGAAGACAAGAGTCACACATAACAAATGCATAATGATGTGTAGGCTGCTATATGATAAATCACAAGGCAAAATACAATACACGATTGAATTTGTATGTATTGTGAAAGGGCACATATATGGTGTCATTAACACAGTGTGGCCTATATAAAAATGCAGCTAAAAGATTTGCATTATGTGAAGTATTTGGCCTTGTTTTATAATAAGCACATGAGAATTGAGATATGAATATTATCGATGCCACTGATGACTCTTCTTCTACATCCACAGCTGTTCAGTCTAATTTAGAGCACACTGCCACAATAGAGATATCAGGCTTAATATGAGGGACGCATAAATAAAGACTATTAGGTTAATTAATTATTTTGCATTTATGATTCTTTTATACCTCCACATAATTACTATGGGCTGCTATAATTGAATTTGAACTTGTGCCAGAGTGGGATAATTTGTTTTCAGGTTACCAAATGGTGGCAATGTTGCCGGGTGTAGAGGAAATGACATGAACTGTGAGTGTGGCATAATTCATCTGCGCTCAGACGCTGACATCAAACCCACAGAGAGGAAATTAATTCAGTTTCCCTCCTGCCACATGGGCAAACAACATTACAAACACAAATAAATAATAACAGAGAATCAAAGATGCTCCTGCGCACATCAGATCGGGCGCATTCATCACCACACTTATCAAACGTAATAACAACGTGGAATGTGGAACACAATCCGTATATGATCGCCTGTGTGTGCGTGTGTGTGCAGGCATATGTGTGTAGATAACATGTGCGCATGTGTGTTTGTCTGTCTGTTCATGCATGTTTATTGTATGAGTGTCTGTTTGAAGGGAAGAAAGGAGGAGGAATGTAATGCATATAATGTGCATATACGTCATGCATTTCTTCCCCTTTGTAAAATCCTTAGGCCTTGTAGATAATTTTAAATGTGAAAACACATCTTAATTAAATTTTTGGCTGTTTTGTGTAATATAGGATTATGCATTGCACAAGAGTGAACATTTTCAAAGGAAACACTGTGAATGCAAATGCAATCATGATTGCCACTTACCTTCCAGCTGAGCCTCTGTTTTGCTGATGGAGTTACTTTCATCTATTTAGGCCCATGGGATTGCAGAACTCATCCCAGCCCATAATTCACTATACATGCATGACTTTTTTTTCAAGAAAATAAGTTCTCAGCAACCTTTCGGCTTGTATGAATAGTTTAAAAATAAAAAAAGTTTTAGTTTTATTTGTGACACTAAATATGTCAACATTCTCCATTATAATTTGGTTAATGTTCAGAATTATTTTCCATTCATCAAACTTTATTTGTTTTTGTCATTGCATTGTATGATTATCTGGATGTTGTAAATCCATGTTAGTCTAATGGCATAGCTTCAATCTGAAGAAAAAAAACATTAAAACATTCAAATTACTGTTATGATACATCATTTTAAAATGCCCCCAATGTGTTTGTAGTCTGTAGCCCCTGGTGGTCATAATTGGGAATGTTAGCCAGCTGCTTTAACAAAACATGTTTGAGTTGGCTACAGGAACATATATATGACACATCCTCTCTCTTAGTTAAGAAATACACTACTAATTACTTTTTTCCTAAAGCTTTGCTTACCCATAAAAAGATTGTGCAAAGAGCCAAGCGGAAAGCTGCCTATTCACTTGCAAATAATCTGCAGGATATTCTGTTCAAACATCTTCTGTGCCTTTTGAATTCTGCTCAATTGCACTAAGAGAAAAGTGCATATAGGTTGTCTTTACTTTTCAAGAAATGTTTATATTTGATATGACCCAATACAATTGTTTTATGTCTTTGTTTTAATTCATAATCAGTTTTATTTTAATTAAACTACTTGCTTCAGATCAAAGTACAATTTTGTGTTTCTGTTCGAGCCTGAAAATGGGCAGAGGATTTTGAGTTCCCAGCATGTATATTTAATGGGTTTTTGAGCAAGATGAAAAAAGGAGGAGATTTTTAAGTGTTAAAAGTGTCCTGTTATGTTGGGATTTACAAGAGATTTTGTGATGCTAAGTTTTGGAGTCTGTGCTTAGGTTGAGGATGAGCTAATGGGAATGAAGGCCACCATCAACTCTGCTTTAAACAAAGAGAAAATACTGAATACCAATATGGCTGTAAAATCATGACGTCAATTTGTAGGCTAACTCAGAAGGCTAATTCACCATGAGTTCCTTTGGGAACCTCCTATGGGTTTTTAGAATAGTGCTTTTCTTTTACGAGTAAAATAAGGTGTGTGGTTAATGAGACTTTAAGAGACTTTCATATTTTGTTCTACAACATAACATACAGTCGTATATATAGTTGTGAATTTGGAAGCTGCTGTGTTTATTAAAACTGAAAGTTGCTATATAAAACTACAGTGGTTGCCCTACTCATCAAGCATCATGTCATTTATAGAACAAAACACATAGCCTAGAGCAAAGTCTCTTCAGGCAATGGTAACTGCATACTTTATTTAACTCATCACAAACTCATCATCTCAAAAATGCAAATTCATCCAGGTTTTAGAAGCTCAATATTGTGAACAGTCTCTTCTTGTGCACTTCCACCAACATACACTACATATGCCTGCCTTTGTGTTTGTTAAAATGATTCAACAAACATTTATCAGCATTATTATGCATGATAATGTGCACAATTTTTAGTAGCTAGTACTTAAACTGCAGGAGATTCAGTTGGGAAGGCTATTTTTTTAGTGTGGCTTCGTACAGCTGATAAAATCACAGTCACACACACACACACACACACACACACACACACACACACATAGCCTAGAGCAAAGTCTCTTCAGGCAATGGTAACTGCATACTTTATTTAACTCATCACAAACTCATCATCTCAAAAATGCAAATTCATCCAGGTTTTAGAAGCTCAATATTGTGAACAGTCTCTTCTTGTGCACTTCCACCAACATACACTACATATGCCTGCCTTTGTGTTTGTTAAAATGATTCAACAAACATTTATCAGCATTATTATGCATGATAATGTGCACAATTTTTGGTAGCTAGTACTTAAACTGCAGGAGATTCAGTTGGGAAGGCTATTTTTTTAGTGTGGCTTCGTACAGCTGATAAAATCACAGTCACACACACACACACACACACACACACACACAGGTTTGTTTTTATGGTTTATGGGGACTCTCCACAGGCGTAATGGTTTTTATACTGTACAAACCGTATATTCTATTGCCCTACACCAACCCTACCCCTAAACCTACCCCTCACAGGAAACTTTCTGCATTTTTAGATTTTCAAAAAAACTCATTCTGAATTATTTATAAGTCTTTTGAATTACGGGGACACTGAAAATGTCCTCATAAATCACCTTCTCGTTGTAATACCTATGTCATACCCATGTTATTATACAAATTTGTGTCCTCAAACCACATAAACATGCGCGCACACACACACACACAAACAAACAAAATTAGTATTTTTTCATTTTAATTATAAATAAATATATCCTTAAGAATAATACAAGTTTATTCAAAGAACGCACAGTGGCATGTACAATGCATGATTACATGATAACAATTTTTTTTTTTACTTTTTTTAAGATATTTGTTTAAATGTATTATTATTATTTTTCCAGTTGACGCAAAATAATCAGTTTAGTGATTATGAGTTTAATATATCGGCTATATTGCCAATCCATGTAATGTACGCGGGGTGTTTTCTTTCTGGGGCTGAGAGGGGAGTGGCGATGGGTGCTCGGGGAGTGGTCGCACTGAGTCCCTCTGTCTCCCATACTCCTCCATCACAGCTTGATGTTGGCTGAAGTAAACAGATGACCATTGGCTGTCCAGAGTCCCTCAAGCGCTGTAATGAATAAGTAAACACCGCTTCCCAAGTTTCTTGGACTAACGCTGCTATCGGACAGTATTATTCATGTGTCTGGAGGGCTTAATTTAATTTAATTAGCCAAGCTTTGAGAGGCTAAAGTGTCTCCAGATCTCCAACTGACCGGCAGCGCCTAATTTAAAACGTAAATTGTGGATTGATGGAGGCGTCTTTGAAACACTGAGAGCGGGATCAGCCTTGTGTTTAAATCATCCAGCAACTGAGCTTGTCTGTGAGCGTGTATTTGAGCGGAGAACATTATAGCGGAGTTGCTGTTTGCCTTGCTTTCTTTGTGTTGCTCTTCTCCAAGCATGCTTGAACCTCGCAGCGCAGGAGCAGTTTGAACATCGCCAAGCCTTCCACAACATCCCAAAACTATGGCCAGCGATCACTGCTTATAGAAGAGGATTACTAAAACTCCTTACAACACCCTTTTACCCTTTCTCTGTCCCCTTGAGCTGCATTAAACCCGCGTTGTTCACCGCTTCCCTCTCATTCACCGCGCCTGGATTGTTGAAGGACAAGTAAGAGAAAAATTGCGCCCTTTTCGTAGAGCAGCACTTCGCCCAGAGGAAACATGGATGTATTTTATCCGTCTGCCGGAGGGAATTCTATTCCTGGAGACCCACAGAACCTGGATTTTTCCCACTGCCTGGGATACTACAACTATAAAAATAATCGTAAAACCGTGATTATTCCTCAGACAATAATTGTACCAACAAAATCTATAATCGTTGCATCCCTAGTCCACAGCACACTAACATTGCTTTCAGGCATCGCATCTTTCTTAATATCTAAAAAGTGGCAGATGAGAGAAAGAAAAGAGACAGGATTCTGTAATGTTCTCCACCAAGAATGATCGTAATGCAGATTCCAAAAAATCCCCCAAAAATCTGAACAGTTTGAAACGTTGAAACTGAAACCACAGGCTTTGGGAAAGGTCAACGATCACAAATGATTTGCAAACAGCCAAAAAAGTAGGTGTGTCCAGTTGACAGTTTTAATAAATTAATCTTTTTAGTGCAGTAACAGATCCGTGTTGGGCTGTAAGTTCTGAAACTGAACTTTAGGGTATTCAGTTAAATACCCTGCACCCATGAGCTATAAGAGGTCTTGATATGTGTCTGCAGCCACATTGCATGCAGTGGATTCTGGGTAATGAGTGTGGTTTGTGCAGGAGCATTGGGTTTATGAAGCGAACACATGTGGTAGCAGTCAGTGAAATTTACTAGAAAAGTGTTCCTGATAGCTTAAATAAACCAGTGCCTACATTTGCAATGTGATTTTATTTTTGGCTTTTTTTTGTTGTAGTTTAGAATTTTGTGGAATTTTGAATGACACATTTAAATGCTGTTTCTGTTCTGTGTTTGGCCCCGTTTTGGTTTGTATCGATCAACTGTACTTAAATATCAAAGACCGATCTGTCACACTGAACTGAACTCTGTGCTGGCTTTGTAATTTAGTGAGTTTGTGGTTGTATTTACATAATGTCAGGTACGAGTAATTTGCATTCTAAGTGAATTGTATTTACTCTGATCATTTACAGATGTCTAATAGTGTAATGTAAGGAGCCTTTTTATTATGCAAAGGTATTACGTTTGACTGATAATTTTCACTGAAAACATTCAAGGCTGTTGCTAAGGAGATAGTATAATGATTACATGGCTAATGAGACAGCACATTTTGGCAGGGAATGTCCGTCTTTCGTTTGGTGGTTGTCAGCATTCCTAACCCTATTCACTCTCTCTCGCTTTCTTTCTCAAATTTTGTGGAATTTTGAATGACACATTTAAATGCTGTTTCTGTTCTGTGTTTGGCCCCGTTTTGGTTTGTATCGATCAACTGTACTTAAATATCAAAGACCGATCTGTCACACTGAACTGAACTCTGTGCTGGCTTTGTAATTTAGTGAGTTTGTGGTTGTATTTATGTAATGTCAGGTACGAGTAATTTGCATTCTAAGTGAATTGTATTTACTCTGATCATTTACAGATGTCTAATAGTGTAATGTAAGGAGCCTTTTTATTATGCAAAGGTATTACGTTTGACTGATAATTTTCACTGAAAACATTCAAGGCTGTTGCTAAGGAGATAGTATAATGATTACATGGCTAATGAGACAGCACATTTTGGCAGGGAATGTCCGTCTTTCGTTTGGTGGTTGTCAGCATTCCTAACCCTATTCACTCTCTCTCGCTTTCTTTCTCTATCCCCCTCTCTCATGAAAAGCATAATTCAGTTATGCAAGAGATGGATGATTCTCTTTGTCCTGGAAATGTGTGTGTGTGTGTGTGTATGCAGTTTGAATTGATATGAACAGATCACTTTAGAACAGCTGCAAATTTTTGCACACTAATTCACTCATTGTTTAAATGTAAAAGACTTATGTATGTTGTGCAAATTATACAACAAAACAAAACAAAACCATAAAAGGTTCTTATAGTCAACAGTGAGGTTTTTTATTATATAAACTCTCTGCTGGGAATGACAAGTTGTGTGGGTTTAGTCAGACTGTTTATTAGGGCTGTGTATCACCAGCAAAGCCACGATACGATACGTATCACGGTACATAGGCCACGGTACGATGCACATCACGATACATGACTGCACTGAAATTTAAAAAATCATTTACATTGCTGGTAGGTTATTATTGCACAAATTAACGCACTCTCTACAATAAAAAAAAAAATTAGAAGAGTTCTAAACGAACGCGCTGTCTTCACTGTATCTAACGCACACACCCTCAAGGTTGATTTATACTCTAGCGTCCGCAAGTTCGCTTAGTGCGCGCGACGTCGTTTTGTGTGGCGGTGTGCACAACATTTTGTTTAAGTTTCCGTGCACCGCTTCCGAAGATGCACGAGTTCAAAGCGACTCCAGCCGAACATCCACGTCTGTGCCAGCATTTGTGTGAAACAGAAGCAGTTTGATGTGAAGTCCAGTCACACACACAGATCACGCTGCGGCCGAATTCAGACATTCAGGAAAAAACTTTTTAGCGCTGCCCCGCAGTTTTATCAACTAAATATCTTAATCGCTCAAGAGCTACATTATCTTTCTCAACAAGGAGCTGGTAACATCATTGTTTCTAAAGGAATTAGCTACAGCTTTACTGTTAATAGAGAAATGCGGCAAAACGGTGGTAATTCGTACATACACAGCCTCTCTCTCTCTCTCTCTCTCTCCGTGTAGTAAATGAACAGTTGATGAATCACACTTTTTTGATAATAGACTTGAAGTAGCGATCGCTAAACTGCAAGCTAACCGCTTTTTTCAGAAAGCAAGCGCGTTTATCCAGTGGAGAGAGAGCGCGTACACACGGTTGCCAGGTTGACAAAGATAAGTAGCACATTTAGCAGATATTTCCGTATTGCGCAAGTGTAAAGCTCTGTTTAGGGGATTACATTTCTTTATATCAGGCAACCCCGTTGTGTTCCTCTGCGGCCAGATTATGAACAGATGCTCTATTCATTCTTTTTTAGAAACCTCGCACTTTTCTACTCAATTTTAAACGTTGTAAAATTAAGCGTGGTCAACTGCTGTATCGATACTCGTATCGTCAAATCTCTGTGACGATACATCGTCGTATCGATATTTTGAACACAGCACTACTGTTTATAGTACAAATCCGAGATTGTTTTGATATACTAAGTTATTGCAATTTCAAATGACAGTTACTTTCCTTTGAAAGTCAATCTATCAGTGTTTACTCATAA
This sequence comes from Sinocyclocheilus grahami, assembly GCF_001515645.1. Classification (NCBI taxonomy): domain Eukaryota; kingdom Metazoa; phylum Chordata; class Actinopteri; order Cypriniformes; family Cyprinidae; genus Sinocyclocheilus; species Sinocyclocheilus grahami. The sequence continues at coordinate 738,671 of NW_015505573.1, forward strand.
TTATCTGTCATAACAGTCAGATGATGTCAGTATGTAATTTCTTCAAGAACTCTCAGAAATGCATACATTTCTATTTCCTTTCAGTAAAATTAGTGAAGAGATCACATATTGAAAGAGAAATACAGAATGAAAGTATAATTTAGTTAAATGCATATTTGCAGGAGCTGAGGTTATTATAAGGAAATACTGATGGCGACTTGAAATAATAAATTGTATATAGTGAAATTATACTTTAATTCGTTTTTTTAAACTATATATCTTAAGTAACATATTGAGTAATGCTCTTAATAAAGACAGAAATGTTTCCCCACATGAGTGAAGGAAATCACTTTTGCACAAACTCTTTGCAGGTGCTGGCACTGATCTGATTTTGTGAAAATACAACCTCATATAGCAGACTGTATGAACTTTAAGGTCATTATTTATCGGCTTTAAGATATCGGCCAAATTTTCTTATTGGGCCGATACCGATAACAGAAAAAATTAGCATTTATCGGCCGATACCGATATGGTGGCCGATATATCGTGCATCCCTACTTTAAGGACATAAATGCTGTTTCATGGCCCTGTGCTGAAGACAAAGCTTAGAGGAAATGAGGTGACAGCAGCTGGAGACAGCAAATGATATTGTTGACTACATTCAAGTGCATGTATTCACTTGTTAACTCCCAACACAGAGACTCTCATCAGCCAGGTTTATAGCTTTTCAATTCAGGCCCAGTGCTGATCCATACAGCAAGGGTTAAATTACACCTTCATACATTCAAATCTGTGTACAGTGATACAATGAATGTACACAGCAGGTGTCATTACACACATGGACAGGAAGCAGCATAGATCTGATTCATGAGTTTTAATCGATGTAACAAAATCCCCCTTTGTAGGGCAAGTGGATACGTGTGTTTGTAAAGATTCTTGTTGCAGATTCTTTCTGGATGGTTGATTTTTGTCAGATTTTGCTTACTGTCAGAAATAAGAGAAGAAAAAAACCTATAAAAGTTTAATTGAAAGTATAATTGTCGATGAAAGATCATAAAGATATTTTGAAGAAACAAGGGTGAGTAAATGATGATAGAATTTTTATTTTTGGGAGAACTATCCCTTTAACCTGATTGACAGCTGAAGAAAATAGCAACTGTTAGCTGATATGCGAATGCTGCAAATGATGTAGTTTTGCTTGCCATCTCCATTCAAACAACATACCATTTTGAGAGCAGAAGCAAATGGAAGTGTGCAGTATGTCTGAAATGTTTCTCATTGCTTTTGCCAGGAATACTGATGTATTTATTGAAAGTGGAAAGCTTTCATCAGGATATGATTTTGATTTCACAAGTATTATGTCCTAAAATGGCAGACAGATGCGAAGGTTGTCATTTGGACTTGTGGTGTTTGCGGCAGGGTACACGTAATCTGCTACTGAATGTTCAGATCTTGTACTGACACTCAACAAAACTGCGTTCCAATCACATTTTTTCCCCTTCATTTGCATCTTTGCAGAAGTACAGAAGGACTTCTCTTTTGTATTTTTCCCCCCTCCCTGGACCCTGATTCTGATTTCTGGTTCTTTTTTTATTGACCCATTTCTTTAAGTGAACTTAGACTTAATGTGATTTCGCCTCCAGGATGAAAAGTCACTTGATAGTCGCATATGGCCGCGCTGTGTAACCTACATAGTGTATCTCGTTCTGTGCGTGGAAAGCGTCATCATCATTTGGTGTAAGTAACAATGTAATTCACTTGAGTCCTTCACAGCTAACCGTAACCAATGGCCATCTCAGATGCATCAGTGATTGATGGAAGAAAGGTAACCATGCCAGTACAAGCCCCAGGCTCAAGAGCTCATTTCCACTAACCCCTATCAGCAGACACTTTAATAGTGGCTGATTGATTTAGTAGCTGGCTGATATGATGTTGTGTGCCTGGGCAAATATGTAAAGTTGTAGCTGACACACACCATTAGCCAGGCCGGATCATGCTCTATAAATCATGTCTTTAATCCTCTACATGCTGTTTCCTGTAAATGCTCTTCATCTCATTTCCTCCAGTATTACCTTCGTGCCTCATCTGGTTGCTATATGTCGATTTCTGAGTTAACTGATGGTGTAAATGTCTGTTTTTGCTTCTAACGGAAGTGAGACGTTTCTGAATGTGTTTGATGAAATAAAGTAAAATAATAAATGAAACCTGAGGCGATGTACTCATATATTACTATATGTGTGTGTAACTGTGTGTGTATTTAGATTGTGAGAGAGAGGGAAGGTGAGACCGAAAAAGAAAGGAATCATTGATCCCGAGCTGCTGAAGACTGTCACCAAATCTTCCCCTGAGATTGTGTTGAACAAAGGTTTGATGGCTCCTCTTCAAGACAGGAATGTGCCCCATGCTAAGGGCACAGCACATCTGACAACACATTGTGCTGATGCCAGTCAGCTATGTGGAGAGGGTTTAGCATGTCCTCCTTCTTTTGTTAAGAGCCCAGCTGAAATTCTGATTCTCATCCTGTTTCAAAATACTTCCTAAATCTTATTGTTTCAAAACAAAGGGTGCCAATCTGGAATGCTGATCACACAGAAGATATTCCAGTTATGACAATGGCTTCTGATAAGAGTGAAGGGAAACTTTTCCATACATTGTTTTAGTTTGATGGAGTCATGATGAGCAAGAAAGCCTTTGAAAGTATTGCTACATTTTTCCACTTCTTTTGGGGTTATATGTGTGGAAAGCATATTTAATTGTCACATATTGTTGTATTATTTATACAGAGCTGTTGATTGACATTTTGTATATTGCATGCTTATGCATGTACTTTTCTAAACTGCCGAGTTAAGTCGCAATGGCATGATAGACATATAGCAGCAGTTCTTTTCTTCTGTATTATGAAGTACATCAGAGTGAAACAGACTATTAAAAAAGACTTGGTTCTATTCATAGGGTGCTGATTGAATTGAGGCAGATCTGAATGCAATAGATTGTAAAAAGGGGCGGAGTTTAAGCAGACTAAATGATTGGAGAATTCCTGTGTATGTCACCAGAAAGTCTATCATTTCACAGGAGGATTGAGTTTTGATACTTTATTTAAATGATTAGGTCAAAAATATGCATGGATGAATTCAATAAAATCAATAACATGCATTTAGAAACTAGAAATTAGGGCTGGGATAGTGCTGGGCGGTATGACCAAAAATTTATATCATGGTATTTTTCAAAATTATACCGGTTTCACGGTACATGGCGCTATTTTTTTTTTCATGCATGACCGGGTGTTAACCATATTTTCTACTGATTGAGAGAGGAAATACTGCAGTATATTGACTTAGAAGGCCCTATTTTACTGTGATGATGAATGAATATTGTCAAAAAATACCACACTAAATAGTGACTACACACGACCCCTTTTAATAAATGTTAACCAGGAGTCACTCTCATTTATAATAGCGGCATCATCTGATAAAATCAACATGCATCTAAAGAGCAGCTATGCGGTTGGTTTGGCTGTATTACTTTTTTGTCTCATGCAGCGCACTGCCTGCGTCTAAGTAACAAACTAAAAAAACAACAAAAAAAGTGCATGTGATATTAACAGACGAACTACGCTTATATTTATAATTCCAAACAATCAGTAAGCGACAGGTGCTAGGAAACGCTGTTTTGTACTCATTTATTGACGAGTCGGCTGCGGTGTGGTTAACTGAATGCGCTGCTTCTCTGCCGCTCACTGCACAGAACAGACGCCGAGAGAGGTGACACTTCTCCGGGAAAGTCAGACCTCGCGTTCGCGGGACAGGACCGGCGAAATCTTCCAACTGAACCATAGCTAAGTTTTATCCCAAAAAGTCGCTAGGTTTGTCAGTATGAATATTCTATGGAAAAAAGCCGCTAAAAGGGTCTGAAAGTTGCTAAATCTAGTGCTAAAGTTGCGCTTGTGTGTGTGTGTGAGACACAGGAGCTGATGGCAGGGGGCGGTGGATATTTGTGGCGGTCAATGTGGATATCGTGGATGAGTTCATCTGTGTCATCATGTTCTATTAGTTCTACAGCTTCAGCAACATATACCGGTATTGTGGTATTTTAAAAATTCATATCATAACAAAAATAAACACCGGTATTCGGTATGAACCGGTATACCGCCCAGCACTAGGCTGGGACAATAAATCGATGCATTGCGACTAGAGAAATGATTCTACATCGATTCTGAGATTTCTGAAGGCATCGCAGTTCTCTCGATTCTGATCTTAGTTTTTAACAGCAGATGGCATTGCATGCTTTAGAAACAGCCGTATTCTGCTTGCTTCCAGTTCCTTACACACGCACCATTTGAACCTAAAATAATCATTCATAAAGTTCAAAAAGGTTGAAGCGAATTACAAGGATGCTCACAGTGGGCTGTTTAAATTAATCTCGCATCATAAAAGCATAAGCCGATGTGCAAGTACATTTAACCACTTACATTACCGAACGCACAAGCACTCTTCTTTGTGAGCATTTGAGTGTGCGGTTAAAAACTAGCCTAGAGCGCCATCTGCTGTTAAAAACTAAGCTCAGAATCGATTTGAGAGAGAATCACGATGCATTCCGAATAGGGCTGCAACAAACGATTATTTCGATAATCGATTAATCTAACGATTATTCGAACGATTAATCGCCTAATCGTCGATTATTTCGCTGATTAATCAGTAGACATTTATTGATTATTCAGCTTTTGCAATTAGTTAAAATATTGAGATACATATTCTAACAAATAAATTAAGGTAATCACTTCAGCTTTTGAAAGGCATATTATGTAATTACAGTTATACAATTAATTTATGCAAATAAATGTATTTGGCACACAAAATGAGATGGCAGAGAAACTCTCTTATTCACCATTTAATTAGCTATATGAGAAAGTAGCTGAATGACACATCATTCTGCCTAAAATATCTTTTTGTAAGTCATATGGATAAGAAACTAAATAAAGGTTAAGTGATAAGACGTTTTATTTTTGGATAAATTAATATTCACAACATAATCTCTCTTAAAATACCTTACAGAGTTATGATAATCAAAACAGTCCTGAGCTAGATCAAGATTTGATCTCTGCAAACCAAACTATAACTTTAATTAAATGTTTTTTCCCCACTAATAAAAAGATTTTATCATTTGCTAGCTCCACACTGGAGAGCTGCTTTATAATTCTAACTGAAAGCAACACTGACTCTGGTTTTTCATGTTTAATAATACTGTAAAGCTGCTTGATTTAAGGCTATCTATTGCTATTGTAAAGTACTATATCAATCTATTGTAAAGCACTATATAAATAAACGTGACGTGACTGGACTTTACTGGAGTACTGAACTGCAGAGCTCGTGCAAACATCCACATCGCTGTAATCAGATGCGTTTTAAACTGCTGCTTTCCCACCGCTGTCAGTTTTTGATGTGTTTATTTTGTTAATGAGAGGAAAGCGCACAGTATATATTTACATATTCATCCAAACGCTGCTCAGCAGCCTCCGGTTCAACTGCGTTTGCGCTGAAGCGCTGTCTTCTTCTCTTGATTTGCATCAGGAGAGCTGAATTACAGTCTTGCGCTACAGCACCATACTGGTCAAACCGCGTTATTGCAGGCTCTTACATTTGGTCATATGAGATCAAACGACTACTCGACAACAAAAATATTTGTTGATAATTTTTTATTGTCGACGTTGTCGATAATGTCGACTAATCGTTTCAGCCCTAATTCCGAAATCTCAGAATCGATCCACGAATCGTGATGCATCGATATATTGTCCCAGCCCTACTAGAAATGAATGAATTTTTGTTTCATGTTGACTTGCAAGGAGTGTGATCTGACAGGTTTCCAGCGACAACTATTTTTCTCTCTGCTCTGAACACGAAACTGCTGTGTGACGTGACACAATCTCAGCCAATAAGATGTTTAATGTATGGTTATGTGGATTTTGGACCAATGAGATGTCCTGTCGCTCATCATGATTGTGATTGTTTAGACAAAAGCTCAGCTTTTATCTCTTGCCGTTTTATCGCGTAGAGTTAGGACACAGTGTGCGAGAGAACATCTGTCTGAATTTATATTGAGCTTTATATAGCCCTTCAAGTGTAGTGTTTCTGAGGTTATAATTGCACTAATGATTGCTTTCATTTCCTTTGACCTTTTATACATCATTAAAGCTAAAAGGAAGTAGAGGAAACAGACTATTTGAAGAACAGTCTGGAAAGTGTATGTTCATGGCCCTACAAAGTATATTTTGGTCTCTCAAAGCTCTCACAAGCTTTGTCCTGCTTCTCTGAAGTTATCGACCTCTCAGGCTTATTGCAGGGATATTTTCAGTGACCTAAAAACAGTTTATGCTCTGAATCAAGCGTTTTCTAAAGATCCACTTGGCACTCCATAAGTGTACGATACACTTTTCCTTTATGGTTAAAACAGCTACTTTTATTTTTCAAAAATTGCTTTATATAAGACCACTATCTTATCTAAATACAACCCAGTAGTCTCAGCATTTAATCAACTAGAGCTCTTCTAATATACTAAAACTCTTTTGATTGTTAGTTCATAGTGAGAGTAACATGAGTCTCTACATATTCAATCATTTGTGAAAAATAGGTACAGTGTCAGTTATTCATTTGATGATGACTATTTGGTTTTCATCAAACTCCATTTTTTGATATCCTATCACAGAAGTGACTAGTGAAGAAAAAAGAAGAAGAGAGGATCTCATTATTGTAATCTTAAAATACCTTACAGAGTTATGATAATCAAAACAGTCCTGAGCTAGATCAAGATTTGATCTCTGCAAACCAAACTATAACTTTAATGAAATGTTTTTTCCCCACTAATAAAAAGATTTTATCATTTGCTAGCTCCACACTGGAGAGCTGCTTTATAATTCTAACTGAAAGCAACACTGACTCTGGTTTTTCATGTTTAATAATACTGTAAAGCTGCTTGATTTAAGGCTATCTATTGCTATTGTAAAGTACTATATCAATCTATTGTAAAGCACTATATAAATAAACGTGACGTGACTGGACTTTACTGGAGTACTGAACTGCAGAGCTCGTGCAAACATCCACATCGCTGTAATCAGATGCGTTTTAAACTGCTGCTTTCCCACCGCTGTCAGTTTTTGATGTGTTTATTTTGTTAATGAGAGGAAAGCGCACAGTATATATTTACATATTCATCCAAACGCTGCTCAGCAGCCTCCGGTTCAACTGCGTTTGCGCTGAAGCGCTGTCTTCTTCTCTTGATTTGCATCAGGAGAGCTGAATTACAGTCTTGCGCTACAGCACCATACTGGTCAAACCGCGTTATTGCAGGCTCTTACATTTGGTCATATGAGATCAAACGACTACTCGACAACAAAAATATTTGTTGATAATTTTTTATTGTCGACGTTGTCGATAATGTCGACTAATCGTTTCAGCCCTAATTCCGAAATCTCAGAATCGATCCACGAATCGTGATGCATCGATATATTGTCCCAGCCCTACTAGAAATGAATGAATTTTTGTTTCATGTTGACTTGCAAGGAGTGTGATCTGACAGGTTTCCAGCGACAACTATTTTTCTCTCTGCTCTGAACACGAAACTGCTGTGTGACGTGACACAATCTCAGCCAATAAGATGTTTAATGTATGGTTATGTGGATTTTGGACCAATGAGATGTCCTGTCGCTCATCATGATTGTGATTGTTTAGACAAAAGCTCAGCTTTTATCTCTTGCCGTTTTATCGCGTAGAGTTAGGACACAGTGTGCGAGAGAACATCTGTCTGAATTTATATTGAGCTTTATATAGCCCTTCAAGTGTAGTGTTTCTGAGGTTATAATTGCACTAATGATTGCTTTCATTTCCTTTGACCTTTTATACATCATTAAAGCTAAAAGGAAGTAGAGGAAACAGACTATTTGAAGAACAGTCTGGAAAGTGTATGTTCATGGCCCTACAAAGTATATTTTGGTCTCTCAAAGCTCTCACAAGCTTTGTCCTGCTTCTCTGAAGTTATCGACCTCTCAGGCTTATTGCAGGGATATTTTCAGTGACCTAAAAACAGTTTATGCTCTGAATCAAGCGTTTTCTAAAGATCCACTTGGCACTCCATAAGTGTACGATACACTTTTCCTTTATGGTTAAAACAGCTACTTTTATTTTTCAAAAATTGCTTTATATAAGACCACTATCTTATCTAAATACAACCCAGTAGTCTCAGCATTTAATCAACTAGAGCTCTTCTAATATACTAAAACTCTTTTGATTGTTAGTTCATAGTGAGAGTAACATGAGTCTCTACATATTCAATCATTTGTGAAAAATAGGTACAGTGTCAGTTATTCATTTGATGATGACTATTTGGTTTTCATCAAACTCCATTTTTTGATATCCTATCACAGAAGTGACTAGTGAAGGAAAAAGAAGAAGAGAGGATCTCATTATTGTAACTGAAGAATGATGCCTCAGATACCACGTGTCAGATGATACAGGTGCATCTCAATAAATTAGAATGTCATGGAAAAGTTCATTTATTTCAATAATTCAACTCAAATTGTGAAACTCGTGTATTAAATAAATTAAATGCACACAGACTGAAGTAGTTTAAGTCTTTGGTTCTTTTAATTGTGATGATTTTGGCTCACATTTAACAAAAACCCACCAATTCACTATCTCAACAAATTAGAATATGGTGACATGCCAATCAGCAAATCAACTCAAAACTCCTGCAAAGGTTTGCTGAGCCTTCAAAATGGTCTCTCAGTTTGGTTCACTAGGCTACACAATCATGGGGAAGACTGCTGATCTGACAGCTGTCCAGAAGACAATCATTGACACTAGGGCTGAACGATTAATTGCATTTGCGATAATATCGCGACATGAGAAAATGCGATTTTTCAATCGCAGAGGCTGTGATTACACAGTCACGTGACATGCGAGAGTGAAGAGGTGTGTTCCACTTGAAGATCGATCAGTGTATGACATCAAAGTACAGCGATAGAAAGCATAAGGAGATGTCCGCGCTCTCTTATAGCTCTCGCAGTACTTTGATGACACACACCCATCGGTCTGAGCAGCGCTGCTTCAAGTCGAGCGCGGGCCATCAGCAGAAAAAGAAAATAAATAAAACAGTAAACAGCCAAAGGATGTAACTTAGAATGGGAGATGGATCAGTTTGTGAAAGGGAAGAGAAAAGCCATAGATGAAGTCGCACAGACCCAGGCAGGTGCTGGTCATTTAAAAGCTAAATGCTTTATAAGCAAATTTTGATAAAATATGACGAGGCATATCTTGCTCTCGGCTTCACTCACCGTGTCTATACTACACGCTACAGTTGTCGCGTTGTGCCGCAACAGCTCTACACTGGATGCGACAAAGTGACCGTTGCAAATCATTTTAACTTTGTGTCAGTACGTCATAAATAGAACAAGGCATCAGTTTAATGTCGCGCCGCATCCAGTGTACACAGCGTCACTGATTATAATGGTTCTACTGTATTTTGCCGCTCGCGTCCCAAAGAGTTCAGATACTGAGGGTAAACAAAAGACTAATTTGAATGAGCAAACAGAACACATATTGAAATGACTCGTGTGAGTAACAACATTCATATAGAAGACTGCCTTCAGAGCGGTTACATTAGTTGTCTTTCTTTCTTGCTTTCTTTTTTGTCTTTTTTGGCTTTCTTTTTTGCTTTCTTTTTTCTCTTTCTTTCTCTCAAAGTGAAATTCAGTTGGATTTTAAAACCAGTAAGGTGATTATATGCAGCTGGAGACAGTGTTATGGAAATTAGGGACTAAATTTATATTTGCTATAAGCTTAAAAAAGGTCATCAGTTACTGACACTATGAGTAACTCCTCCCCTGCTTTCCCATAAGGTATCTGGGTACCTTTTAAATATCTTCAAATCCAGTTCTTCTTTTCAAACTGAAAAGCTACCATCTCCCTTGCTCTCTCTCTAGATTTGAATTTGATCCTTTTATAGAGGTGCATTCAACTGATAAGACAAAAGACCCTTTGTTTTGCATGGGAATGTAATTTTTTTGTGTTAAATAAATCGTTAGGCCGTGTACATTTTGGCTCTACACTGCACTCCCTCTCTCTTTCCTCTTTTTCATACTCTGTCATCCCTTTTTCAGAATGGATTTGGTTTGTCTTATGTTTACATTAGCACTTCACAAAAATCGGATTCTCAGCATGTTGATTCACGGCTGCTCCTTTGGACTCGTCTGCTTGCAGTTACTTTCTTTGTCAAAGCCGAGGAGGACCCACCGTTGTCTCCCATGCCTGAGGCGGAACAGGAGCATGGTTTTGTTCTGTAGCGGCACATTGCTCCAAGGGCACTGATTTCCAAAGGCTGGCAGCTTGTGCTAACATGCCGACTTATTTAAATTGTGCTTGACAGAACAACCCAGGGCAATTAATAATTTGACTAGCATGTGGAATGATGCTGTATCACAGACAGAGGAGAGAGAAAAGGACCTCTCACACGTTTGCTCTTCCTATCCGATTCGCCAACCATGAAATTGTTATCATGCCCATGACAGCGTATTTTCCCTTGTAATAAAAATCTGCTCCATACAGAGGAGCTCCTCTTTTCATTAAGACAGGGCAGTGGACATTCATTTGCTGTCACTTGTATCCTAACACATTAAGACATATGTTCTCTGTTTGATGCTAGGTGAAGACAAGGTTCTGCCAGAGGGAAGAATGACGAAAAAGAAAGAAAGAAAAAGGGAAAAACAAGTTTGATGTTGTGTTAGTTTTTCATAGCCACCAACCATATGGTTTGCCTCACTGCTGAGCCAGCTGCTGATATTTATTTCATATGCATATTAAAACTGGAGAGTGGATGCTTTGTAGACGGTTTCCAAAAAATGTACAGTGATTGCTTCATTGCTGATGGGTCTTTTATAAGCCTCAGAGGAATCCTTGAGAGAAACACCAGTCTGCACTCTCTGCTAAAGTGTGATTGAATGTTGCATTTAGCCTCTAATAAAGTTCTATTGGAGACTTCAGCAGCTGGCTCCCATCTGGAGATTGTGGAGAGGCTTTTACTGTGTGTGTGAGTGTGTTTTGGGGGGTGAGGGGCTTTTATTTAAATATATTTAGGTAGGCGTAAAATGGAGCACCTCATTTTTGTTAAATGAAATTTGACTAGAATACTGTGGGGTTAAAATGGTATTATATGAAAAGATCGCAAGGCTGAGTTGTGCCACAGAAGCTGGATGACTACAAGGAGGACCTTCACAGGGTTCAGTGATGTCTTGGACATGGTGTTTGGTTGAAACCAATGAAACCAAAGAATAAACAGTTGAGGTTTGCAATGGGTGCTGACATCCCAAAGTCACTGGAAAAATGTGCCATCTGACAATGATTTTTTTTGTGTGCAACAGTTTGGAAATTAAATGTATGGTCAATTGCGCTAAAAAGTTAAAGCTCTATCGTGTTTGAATAACTTATCACTTACATTAAACATAACAAATAGTGTTACAGGGTGTCCGCGGGTCCTTAAAAAGTCTTAATGTCTTAAATAACGTTTTCCTAATAAAAGGCCTTAAAAGTCTTAAAATGTCTTAAATTCGGATTCGATGGGTCTTAAATATTTTTGGTCACATTACCGCTAAAATATCTTAAGTCTGACGGACCTAATGACTGTTTACAATCATTCGACAGACCGAAGATTTTTTCTTCCCCGTGGTAAGTTACTGTGTCATCCGAAAGAATTGCAGTAAGTTAGCAGAATACAGAATACAAGGTCGCGCTGAGGCTTACTCTGTTTGTCTCTTTGTGAGAGTCTTCATAACAAATGAGCGTAACAGCACGCATAAACTCAGAATAAACACACTGAGGTACAAATTCTGAATGTTTAGTTTATTCATAACATGATATAGTTAAGTAACACCATGACAAGTGAGCTATTTTGCTCAATATTCTCACAATGCAAAAAAACCCCATTAAAAACACCTACAGAGTGCACGCATTACGTGAAGTCTAGTGCGCGTGCACATTTACATTTGCGCTCTTTCACTGCATGATTCAGTCTATTAAAATACATTCAGAATGATCAAAAATTCAAGAAATGGGGGCAGAAAATGTGTATATTTATACCACTTCATATAATTAATCAATTTCACACGGAAGAGTGCCTTTTTTTCTCCAAAAATGACCGTATACAAATGTAATATTGTTTTTGTTTTTTTACAACAGTTCAATAAACTAGAAGCTTTATAAAGAGACTTACGTTTTAGACACCATAGTTTTTGCACTATTTCACCAACAAAAATAATTCCAAACAAAGCCACAGCGCTGTTTTGCGTCTTTGAGCAACATGACGGTGATTAGTTCCTGAATGAATCAACCTTTTAAATGATTCGGTTTAATCGCAATGACTCACTTATTAACAGTGACTTGCTGCCACCTACTGGCGGTTTTAATTTCACATTTAAAGTATCTTTCCATTTTTTAAATCATTTCAAATATCAGTATTAAATTTTTTCATGTTTAATATATCAGATTATTTATTCATTTGTAACTGCAGGTTAAATGCATTAAACAGTGTGTAAATACTTCTAAATGCCAATTCAGGTGCAGCTTATGTCTGTATTGCAAAAATGAATTTTGTTGATACTGATTTAATTTGCTTGGTAACGCCCCAAATGTCTTATTATTCTTATTCACTGATTAAATGTAAGACTTTTACTCAAACGATAATGCACACTTCTAGAAAAAATGGCTTTATAAAGGTAAAATGCCCATACAAGTTAAAAATCTATTTAAACTTATTGGAAAATATTAATTTCTATCTGACCACCACACAGAATATGAAGAATATGAAAAACTTTAGGAGTCAGCTGTCCACGAAAGTCCTTATGATAACAGCATGATAACACACTCAATCAGCTGAATGAATGACTCAATGACTCACTCATTAAGTGACTTACCCCCACTTACTGGTAGATTAGTTGAGAAGTATGTTGAAAAGTATGCATTTTCCCCCTCAACAGTTCATATTTGTATATTCATAAATGCATTTAAAACATTAATCTCATAACATTATTTATTGCAGTTGTAATTATTGTTATTTGCAGTGTAAATTATTTAATCTGACTGGTAGCAGACCTATAGTGTATATTGAATTTATTGATAAATGTTAATAATTTGGTTAAAAATAGGCCTTTGTAAAGGTAAAAGCTGATAGAACACCGATGAAAATATTGCTTCAAAATAAATAGTTTACTCCACCAAAAATCTCAGTGACGCAGTTATTTTGCAGGGATATTTTGTATGGAATATTGTCTGCTGACATTAAAAGTTCACTGTATATCGTAGTAATAAATATAATTTATTACAACAATGATATTTTGTTTTCTTTTATATTTAAACACATTAAATGTTACATATACTGTGTGTATGTAATAAAATGTGTATTTCCATTACAGGTTTAGGTCTTAAATTTCATATAAGGTGGTATTATATGAAAAAGGTCTTAAAAAGTCTTACATTTAACTTTAGAAACCCCGTGTTAACAAAAGCAAACTTGAAATAAAATGCATTAGCTGAAGCAACCATGCCATTTTATCTAGCTTTTTCAAGTCTTTGAGCTCTTTTATATTGTGACTCGTGTTTCACGAGACCCGAGCACTTTGCATCGCAAGTGCAATGCTGCACCAGTTGAGCTACTCATCAAGGCTACTGTGTCAGAAGAGCCTTACATGTGGTGTTGGTTATGTGATGCAAATGTCAAAATGTCACGCGCTATGGTTAAAGTGGCGTGAGGTCTTAACATATGTATGAAAATATATATGAAAATAAGTCTTTATTAAACTGAAATGATATAATCTACTATAAGTAATCTTAATTTGTGTGAAAAGTTTGGTGTTTACTGGCACTAACTATGTTTTTGGAGTTATGCAAAAATGTAGGTACAGGCATGTTTTCCCAATGATCCCAGGTTTGGTATGTGCATGATGTATGATCGAATGATTGATGTATGATTGAATACTGAAATAGAGATTAATGGGATCTAATTTCAAACATGGATGTTCACTTCTGTTGTCAGTGTACAGATGCAGTTGTGCTTTTAGGAGTGTTGCTTTTCTCAAATGCAAATACATGGAAATGAAGCCTTTAAATGAATCACTACCAAATTGGTTCAACAGGATGATTCACTTATCACTTTTACTTATCGCATATGAGCACTTTGATTCTTTTGCTACATTTAATCTCCTGTCATACACTTCTCATCCTTAGCATGAATCCTTTGTTCTATAGCTGAGGTAAATATAGAACCTCAACCTGTTACTGTTATTGCTCATCTCTTTACCTTTCTCTCTCGTCATTAGTTGATATAATGGAGTGTTGTAAAAATGTATTATGAGTTGAACCAAAAGGTTAGAGCAGAATTTAACAGCTAATAAAATGCTTAAACATAGTCCAACAAGAGTGCTTTGTTCAGTGTTTAGGAAGAATGTGGCCTTGTATCAATAAGAATTCCAATGTAAGGATTCCTGTGTAATATTTTAGATCATTTTCAATATAATCAGCTTGATGATTTATAGTGTTAAGCATTTCAATTAAGTTTCAATTCTCTACTAAACCTGCATATGTACAAATTACATTGAAATAATAGTTGGCTTTTAGTAGCTCTTCACCATATCTATTTGCCAGCTTGGGGTGCATCACGGCATAATAACTCGTTTATAAGAACGGATTCATCTCTCATCAACCATATTATTGACGATTGCAAACTTACTTTTGCATTCACGCACAATGCTTCGTCCAAAGGGTGATCTATAAACAGTCCGTAAACAAACAAATTTGCAGTGACTTAAGCATCCATCTCCTTGTCCTGCTGCACTGAACTACCGTCTCTGTGAGGGCAGGGGAGATCATGTGATCAATGTTTCTGGACGCTGATTGGCTCAGGTGAAGTGCTCTGTATGTGCATGTGCATCATCACACAGGAGAGATTTAAGAGAGAGAAGAATAATAGCAACCCATAGCCTTTTACAGACATTCTCAGGATTTAATTTCACTTTTTTAGAGCGGTTAACGCATTTATTTGATTTGACATAACTTTCATTCTGTTCTGTGTGCTTTCTAAAAACTGACCTTTGAAGCTTATTGGAACTGATCGTAGTTCACAAATGTCCCTAGCAGAGCATGCATTCCTCAGTAAAAGGACATGGATAATCTTTGCAAATAATGTGTCACTTTGTCTCTGTAGCACTTTTCATATTTGTTTGAGTGGTTCAACATAAAAGCCAGTGGCATGAGTTTGAGGCATGACTGACAGTTTATCTAACCGAAGACAGGTGGGCGAAGTGTTTGAAGAAACCTGTCTGAAAACGGTCATTGTGCTGCTAGTTGTGCAGAAATTAAAATCTTCTTTTTTTGTGTATTTGGTGTAATGAAATGTGTTTATGTGGTTTAAGGTTAAAAAAACTCATTAGTTTCCACATACGGTACATTATTGTTTTTCCTCTATGCCCCACCTTCCTGAAACGCGTCGACTTTTACAAAGCTCATCGGTCTGAAAAGCAAGGTGCATTGTGATTGGCCGATTACCTCAAGCATGTGACGGAAATGTTATGCTCCTTACCATACTGTGATGCCGTGTCCCGGAGCGATGAGACAAAACCAATAAAACCCATTATAAGTGATGTTTTATTAACAAGTTTCGGGAGGAGCGCGCACAGATAATTAATACGGCCAGTTCATCATCAGTAATTACACCATCTATCCAATCAGCTCAAGAGAGAACCTCTATAAATAAATCAAAGCAGCCTTACCTCCATTATCTCCCGTCCTTAGTATCCTTAGCACCATGTCAGACATCGAGCTTTTCCTGGACGATAATGAATTCGACACCACGGGTCCTCCGGCGTCTTCAGTCACCGTCCAGCACACCAGCGCTCCGCAGGACACCACAAGCGAGCCCGCGGCTGCAACTCGGGGCCGCCGGCCCTCCCGCGCCGCCATCGCGCATACCTCCAGGCACCGAGGCACGCCATCACCTGCGCCTTCAAGGCGTCAGCCACCTTCTCCAGCGTCCTCCTACGCCTCAGCCCTCTCCCCCGCCCCAGCTGCGGAGAAATGGACCGTGGCAGAACTACGCCAGGCGCTCGTCAGCTCCGGCGTCAGCGTCCCACGACGATCAGCCAAGGCAGATCTCCTCGCCCTCTACACTTCCCTCCAAACAGGGGCGCCTCCAAGCTTAACTCCTCCATCCAAGGCCGCGGACAAAGCGAGCCAGGGCCGTAGTGTTCCATACTCACGGCCCGAATTAACCATCACTCCTTCGAAGATGGGCTTCCGGCCAGTAGGCCGCAGCAAAAAGCCTTCGGCAAGCCTGGGCCGCGCCCCGGATGCCG